>NC_062214.1:134450775-134752821 GCF_902686445.1 Sciurus carolinensis | reverse complement strand
CATAATGTTTGCTTTTAATAACAGTAATTATCCTGATAAATAACAAGGTTAGCACACTCAGAGTAAGATCAAATATTTTTATAAACTACAGGCTGAAAATGGAAAACTGCAGATTTCAATCACAATGAGTCTTCCACAAAAAAGATCTTTGAAGACTTCTATAACATTTTAATTCTTCTTGCCAAACAGGCTACGTTCTTCATAGACTTTTGTTTTGTGATAAACTATCATTTCTAATGGTGATTTCATTAATGTAATATTTATTAAAATACATTTACTTAATAAACGAATTTTTGCCATTGGTGTTAATGTACTAACTTCTGGATTCTGGCCTTTAAAAGGCATGCAGATAAGAAGGAGTAGAATGAGATAAGAGCAACATCATAGCGAAAGACCAGGAGTCAGTGCAGATGATAAACCATTGAGGGAACGAGATCCTCTGGCAAAAAAACCCAGACAAGATCATCATCTTCAGACATCTGAAATGTTGGCCTGGAGAAGATACCTATATGTTATGAGCCCACAGACAGGACATGGGTCCCATGGATCGAAGACATAAGAAGACAGATTTCAACTTAAAAAAAGAATGGCCAAACCTAGTCAGGGATGATACGAGCTGTGTCCCTGAGTAGGGAGTTTCCTGTCACTGCTAGTGTTCTGACCCAGTGTGAACTCTTACTTGTGTACAGACTCTGAACAGTGGGCTCAAAGCCCAAACTGGGAAGAGGTGACATTTAACGAGACCTGAGAGTCTGAGTTTAAAATTGGATTTTTCCCCCTTGATCATAAATACTTACTGGACTCCCTCAGCACTAAAATATTTCTGCAGTTCCTATTATCTCTGGAAAGCTAACAAGCTTTACATGATAAGAAGTTTCAAGACAAAATAAACAACAAAACCTAAGAGGGTAACTTGGAAAGTACTTGAGCATTTAAAGTAACTAGACTCCAGTGAACCAGATACAGGGCAAGTAATTACAAGAGCCCCTATTTCTATTTCTTGGTCTTCTTACCTACCTGATCTTTGAGGGTCCCTGCATCTGTTCATGTGTTGGGAGACATGTCTAAGAAGTGCTTAGGAGCCCAAGCTTTGGAACCAGATAGACGTCTATGCAAATTTGAGCTCTGCCACATACAAGCAATGTGACATTGAAAAAGGGGCACTCCCTCCCTGAAACTATAAAGACAATAATAAACAATACTTCATGGATATTAGAGATGATGATATAAAGCACTTTCAGTATCTGGAGCAAAATAAAGGGTTTTAACCATCCCAACTACTAATTCACTCATCCAACAAACATTTTCTGAGTTATCTAAGTTGGACATTGTGCAAGTGTATTAACCGGTGCTGGCTAAACCCTACAGACATGTATCTATGGAGCCTACAGATACCATTGCTAACTGAAACCATAAATTATAATTTCTGTGGATCTGGAAGATCTCTAATCACAGAAAGATGGTTGCTAGATGGGCTTTGATCTACATGTTATAAGTCCTGTAAAAGGAAATTAGTGCCTTCAAAGGAGCTTAAATACCACCAAAAAAATCCTCCACCAAATATCTATACACACATCATCTTTCTTCACACAAGTGACGTGTACCTCTTAGTCAAAGAGACCACAGATGCTTGCCTGTACTAGGAACTTTCATCCAATAAGTGTTAGAACATTATATTGTAAAACCTCTCAGCCACTGAAGGTTTTCAAGCACATTCTCAGATGAGTGTACACAGTAAAGTGGGTTATTTACCACAGTGACCTCTCTTTCTCCATTAATTTTTGAGTTCTGGAAAATAGTTCTGAAATGTAATGGCTGACAAAATTATGCCAGTACTATACCTGGAACTAGACAAAGGAACAAAAGACATTAGAAATGCAAGTGGCTTGAGGCACTGTCCTGTTCCTGGTGGTGAAAGGGTGTAGGTACAGATCAGCAGGCAAATGAGGATTAGGAGACTCCTCCCAAGGTCAAGGCAGCTCAGGAGCAGGAACCAAACACTGCAGGAACAACCCTGAAAAAAAAACTGTGCCTGAAGGCACAGCCTTCTTAGGGATCTGAAGAGAAAGGAAAAGTGATTTCCAATGTGAAATGCCTACCCTTTGTTCTCATGGACTGTGCCATAGTGTGTGGGTCCCTACAGTGCCAACCCACCTAGAAGCCCACCTCCAAGACCCAGACTCCAACACTAAAAGAATTGTGTGTACATATCAGGTTAGGATGACTAGGTTTTGAGCAAAAGTAACTTTATATTTGTATAAGCCTGACAGCTTTGAAAATTATCTGCATAATAGTCATGCAGTTTTTATTAATATGTTAATTTAAAACGAAGAAACTAAGATTAAAAGCATTTAAGTCACACGACTGATAAGTGGGTAGTGCCTAGTTTTCGGCTCAGCTCTTCTGACCCCATGTCTGAGACATTTTTCTCCAAACAAACCAACTCTCTGAAAGGAATACCCCCAAAGCAAATTGAACTACAAGGATTATCTACCTGCAATGCAAACAATCATCTCTAAGTCATTCAGATTTCATAAACTTTCTTTTCATTAATACAGAGTACCCCATACAGTGAATCCCAGTTGGACAGTTTGCAGAGAAACACAAACCCATATTTTCACTGAGGAAACAGACTCAGGCAGGTAAAGAGGCACACCAGACTGCACCTAGAAAAGCAGTAACAGAGCTGGATAAAGACTCAAACGCTGCTAGAGTTCCCGGGAGTTTTTATATCTTTACATTTGAAGTCACTACCACAACAGATTCAACACAAAACACAAAATTTTCTATGAGAAACCTCCGCATTCATATTGGGAAGTTTTCCTGGTCACCTTCTATTGGGTCTGTGTAGGTTCTTCAAGACCTGTTTTGAAGGGTTTGGAGACCTATACGTTTGTATCTATCAGTGTTTTACTTTCTGCTTTTCACCTTACTTTGAAAACAATCATGTGCAAGAAATAGGTGTAAGTCATTAAAATGATTTGAAATGCATAAATTAAAATTCTAACCAATTCTATCCCTTGATATTAGGACCTCTGGTTACCACCTGATTTCTTTATAACTCATGTCCTGAGTAGGGAAGGACAGCAGCATGCACAATGGAAATTTAGGTTTTAGGATAGATGTCACATTCCAATTATCTATAGATTACAAACTAACTTTACCATTATCAGTCAGCCTTGCATATGCTTTAATAAATATTTTAGGCAATGAAATTGTTGAAATTATTAAAGCTATTAAAGTATCCATGGAAAGAATTATTTTCACTGATAACCACTATACCTTTTCTCAGGCTAATTTTAACCTTTGGTCTCAAATTTTGGCTATATACTATTGGTTCCCAATTCTCCGTCCCAAACCCCAGGCCTGTGTGTTCATTCATTTACTGGGAATTTCTACTTAAAGCTTCTACCTAATCTTTTAAAAATGAAACCCATCACCCTTCCTCCCTAACTGCCCTAATAACCCCTGCTGGAATTATCTCAAAGATTTGTCCCACATTTTCTCCCAGGTAGCATATCCAGAACTGACCCTTGATTCTTTTCTTCCCTTATCCCCCATTTGCAAGCAGTCACCAAGCCCTTTTGCATTTGTCTCCTAATACCATTACAAGATCATTTCTCTTTACAGTGTCCTACTCACCGTTTCGGTAGGTTACCTCATTGAGATCACTACAACAGCCTTCTCCAAGATTGTCTGGTTTAGACTCACATTCCTTTGCTACATCGGCCCTACCAGTGTCAGAAAAGGACTTTCTAATTAGATCACACTAGTTTTCACCTAAAATGTTTCCCAGAAGCCCATGTCTTAAAGGCTTTGTTCCCAGGCCAGGGTGCTCTGGGAAGTGGTGGAAACTTTAAGAGGTGGTGCCTACTGGGAGATTTTAGATCATTAGGCGGTGCTACCTCAAAGGGGATTGGGGGACCCTGGCCTCTTCCCCTCTCTCTCTTGTGTCCTGGTCATGAGGTGAGCAGCTTTGTTCCACCACATGCTCCCAACAGTTTCATTTTGCCTCGCTTGAGGCTCAAAAGCAATGGAGCCACTCAACCATAGACTGAAACCTCTAAATCTGCATCAAGATAAACCTTTCTCTTTATAAGTTGATTATCTCAAGTATTTATGAAGGTAACGGGAAGCTCACTAACACAGATCACCACCCTGAACTTCCTCCCAGAACCACAGCCAGGCACACAGGCTGGTCTTGATCTGGCTCCACCTTCACAACTTCACCCATCCCTGTTCTTCCACACCTGTTTTCTTATCACTACCTACAACTTAGATGCCTACCTGTCCTTAAACATACTATTTTATCTCCTACTCTTACCTCCCTGGTTGATTTTCATGTGTCTTTCAGGCACATGAAAACTTGACCACTGTTAGAAAGAAGAGCACATCTTTCATAAGCTGCAAATTGTTCTCTAGTAAAGCCACTTCTAGGTTGGGCCTTGAGACACACCCGTGTTACCCCACACCTTTTCCTTCCCTCAGGATGTATCAAAGTAACTACATTTGGCTTTGACCATGGAGATAAGAAAAATGATAAGGTTACATGAATAAAAGAGTTGGGCCCTTAGGACCCTAAATTAACCTGTGGAGCTGAGCAACCTTCCTTGGGGCCACTGACCTGGGGCTGTTAAATGAAGGACAAAAAATCTTCAAAGTTCTTTCAGCTACTATATTTTACAGTCTTTTGGTTACAAGTACTTACCTCTTAACTGATAATATATACCTCTCCACCTTTCCCACTGCTACTTATCTTTCAAAAACTAGCTGCTTCTCTGGAGTCTTTCTGAGATTCCATGGTACATCTACCCCTCTTTTGAGTTTCCACAGTCCTCTGTTCTATTATAGTGCTCCTCACAGTTCATTTTAATGTTTTGTTTACCCACCACCACCTCCCTCAAAGAACTAATGCTTAGAATTCTGAAGGCAGGAATTCATCACATGCTGTCTTGCACAATGCTTGGCACAGTGTGTGGCTTAATAATTCTAAAAGAATAAATCAAACTGGAAACCACACAGAATTCCCCAAATTGAATAAAAGTAAATAAGAATTATTGCTATACACATCCATCTGCTCACACTCAACAGTAATCATGCTGCGTTATACATTAGAAGAAATGTTCAGGTGTTCCAAGGGGTATGGTCTTTCTAATAGAAATAGAAGTAAAATATAATGGTTACATATGTGATTCAAATGCATAAGGATAAGGAAGGCTGAAAAATAACTACAACTGTGTGGAGAAAAGAAAAATCAACCTTTGATAGATCACCCTAAGTAAGTGACAGCAGTTATTTTAAGTTCATCATTTTTTTATTAAAATTAATATGATTATTCATGGCAATGGGTTATAGAAGCTTTGGCCTCCTCCACAATCGATTATCTTTTAAATTTCTTAAAGAAATGGCAAACATAAGTAATATAAATGTTGCTTCTGTCTGACTCCTGGCATGGATGCTAGTGATATTAATATTGGTTTGATCCAAGTACTACACTGAATTTCACTGTCTATAAAAAATATCGTATTAAATTCAAACAAAAGAAACATGTTTACAGCTGTGCAAAAGAAAAGAAATATAATTAAGAAATATGGAATATATTATTAGAAGATATTCCTTTGGATATGTAAATATTTTCATCTAACTATTTTTTGTCTCCTAGACAAATATTTGGGGAATTTTCAAAATTTCCATCAGCTTATTTTATAATAACAACATATTTTTTAATTTGAATTGTTCTAAGATTATTAGCTGGAATCGGGCCTTTAAAAAAAGTTTACGTTTAATGATCATATACTGTATTAAGTGCTTTTTTCCCCCCTCCTCAAACTCCAGTAAGAGTTAATAGCATTTGTCATGTTGCTCTTTCTGTTTCAGGAAGAGAAGTAAACAGGTAAAATCACAAGTAATTTTGACACATGTATTCTATTCATTATAACAATTAAATTTACAGAGTTAGGCAAATGCTCTAGAGAATCCGCTTCCTCAAGTTTGATTTGGGTTGAAGCCAAAACATTTCAGCTTTGGTACTCAGGAGTATTATTTAGAAGATAAATTGCCTGATATCAGATTTTGGGAAAGGTAGAATTACCATCCAGTCTTGTTACACAACAATTCATTGGAGGGAACATACCCTGTATTATTCAGTTTTGCTTATCATAAAAAAGGATTACTACTAAGGAGAATTTAATTGGAATAAAATATCACTGAATTATAGTTTAGTGTAGCATTTCAATAATAAATAGACCACCTCCTTCTCCCTAGGGGGAAAAAAAAAAAAAGTGTTTTATTTTGAGGTTTTACTCCACCGTCGGTGTGTAATATATATTTAGAAATGTGTTCTTATCATAAATCTTTTAACACTAAAGTAGACTCTACCAACTAATAGGAGAGCTTCAGTATTGATCTTCCACTTCTTTTGAATGACAAAAACGGTTTCAACTTTCAGTGTGGCAATTTCTCAAAAATAAATTTGAGTGGAGGAGATTACATTCAACTAAAACTACATTATGAAGCAGCAGCAGCAAGGTAATATAAAGTACTTTTCTTGGGTATATTTGAGATCTGTACATATTTTCAGTTTCTTTCAAGGTCTTGATTCAACAAGATTTATTAGCACTGTCTTCTTTAAAAGCAAAAAATGGTTCTGTGTAAAAAGTTTGTATTTTTGTCTCTACAACCCACATTTCTGCACTCAACTGTCTGAAAACAACCACTGTGAATAAAAGGCTTTTTCTAACTTGGTTAAGCTAAATTACCATTGAATGATAGCCAGGATTTACTCTTTTTGAAGAAAAACTCATAATAGAAATAGCAGGCCTTCAAATTGGGACTTTAAAATTGAAATGCTAAAAGTGTGATCAAGGATAAGACTACTGCAAAGGCCAAGTGCACAGTGGTTGCATAAGCAGTATGCTGAAAGTAAAGATAGTAATGCATGTAATTAAATAGGAAGAGGTAAAAACAAGAAAAAAATATATCCATTATATTGATATTTTGGCAAATGATTTATTTTGGCAGGCCTTTTCTATATCAACTTGAATAAATAGTTATATCTTAAAAATTTCACAAAATGACTTAAAAATTTCTTACACACAGCCTAGTAAGCAGGCAAATCCTTGCTGAACTGTGTGTACCTCTCATCCTGGAGCATTACCACACTCCTGCACATGCTCCTAAACAGAGGGGTCAACACCAGAATACAAACTCCCATTTCTTCACTGCTCTTTTCCTTACCACGTGTGATTTCCAGTTACTGTCCTTACACAAACCTCTAGTGGGAAGATTCCCACAGGTGCAATGAAGAAGGCTTAGTACCTCAGGAAATGTTCTACATGGAGAAATCATGAGAAGCTTCCCTAACAGGGCCCAAACTTAAAGAGCCTCAAAAATATGTGGAAATATATAAGAGTTAAGGATCTACTTTTGTTATATAGCTGCAGGTATCTGGGCATTTTCTGTTTACCTTTAGAAGGCACTTTTTATATGCTTACACTAGAAAATGTAACATCCGGGAAAAGAATATGACAGTTTCTTAGCCTTCCAATATTCTAATTGAATGATTCATGTTATGCCCCACTGTGAAGAAATCTTCATCCCTGGGTCATAGAAAAGCCTTAATCCTGAGTTAACCATATGTCACTACATTCAAAAGCATTTCCCTTCGTTCACCACTGGTACATCGAAGTATATATGTTCATGATTGATGTAAATAATTGACCTGGAATTGTTCTAAAGAAGCACATTATTTTCATTAAATGGTTAAAACAATAAACGAATCATTAGAGACTGTTAATATGTATTACATTTTAAAGACATTATTTGAGCAATGAAAAAGTATATGATAGCAAATCCTTATGTTTCAAGTTCTGACATTCATAAAAGATCTCACCTCTACTTCCACCCCAGTAGCTCTGGACTCACATGCAACAGACTCCTTCTAGTTTTAGTTCTGCCACTGACTACCAGAGCAGCCTTGACAAACTCACTTACTTATTCTGTGTCTTAGTTTCTGAAATAGGGAACAGTAACAAGCCCTCGCTGCCTGACAGGGTCATTAAGAAGGTCAGATGCTTGGGAAAAGAAATCACTGGAAAATGTACATTCTGTGCAAATGTGAAAGGTGATTATTAGTGTTATAATTACCTAGCTCTGCAAGTAGAAAAGATGTTAAAGATAATCTTATTCACTAACCACGCTTTAGAGGAGTGAGAATCAAAGTAAGGAGAGTTTAGAAGACTTAGGTACAGCCACATATTCATTGGACACAGGTTGGGTTAAGAACATGGTTCCAATTTTCCCTCCTTCCTTGATTCCACACAACTCATGGAATGAAGTACTAAGCCAAGTCATAGATGTATCAAGGCCTCCTGCACTTGGATATGTGTGTGTGATGTTCACGACTCATGGGTAACAGGATTGCCATTCTATGGATCATTTTATGGAGTATATGAGCTCTTCCTTATTAAAAAAATTAATTTCAGTAACACTAACAAAATCCACATTAGAATGACTCATTTCATATATGATTGCTTTACAAAGCATCACAAAAATCTGTTCTGATCCTCATTGCATACCAAGACATTTGGAAAAATTTCACACCTACTCAGAATTTCTGTCATTCCTTTGATTTCTAGTCTGACAAAGTAAAGCAACCCCACTAATTACAGATACTTTCTTAAAATACATAAAATTGCCTATTGGTTCTTGAAAACAATAAGTTTATCCATTCAGTAGCTTCCTGAAAATGAAGAATAAAATTCTTCTATTTCCCCCAATTCAGTTATGGAGTGATCAAAATGAGGAATACCCCAGTAGGTTACCAACAACTTCTACTACGTCACAATCCTAACAGCCTAAGCTTGGAATCTTACTAATAAATCTACTTTAGTAAAAACCAAATATTTGCTGAATAGTCCTTATATAGACCTCACAATGTAGTACTTAAAAATGTTTCCATAAGAAAACAATAAAGGGTTGAGGATATAGCACAGTTGGTAAAGAGCTTGCCTCACATGCACAAGGCCCTGGGTTCAATCCCCAGCACCACAGAAAAAAAAGAAAGAAAGAAAGAAAAATAAAGTATCACATAGAAAAAAGTTTAATAGCACATCAAACACAATTCTACTAAGGAAATAACTGAAATGTTTAAATTTAACATGTGTTTCTTTACCCTTCTCTAGCAATCTAAACTTAGGCAGAGAAATTTTAAAGCCTGATTCCCAGGCCCCAGGTCCCTGCACACAGTCTGCACATGTACTGTGCCTGCCATTGAAAGTGTTTAATAATAGAGGAGCTTGCACTTTCATGTAATTCATAATTAGAAGACGACTACAACTGCATTATTTAAAATCAAGCCTTTGTTATCAGCACCAGTTTTAGACAGAAGCTGAGAATCATTTGTGAGCTGTGGCAGACCCAGACTGTTCAAAGCAATTGCTGTTCAGCATGAAAGCTGCAATGGAGGTCACGAAACAGGTCAGGAGGAAAGATAGTGTATCGATTTCACACCAGGAATAGAGGCAAAGCAAGGGCCCACTGTTGCTGCATGTGATGTATTTCACTTCAGTTTAAGGCACATTTCATTCCAGTCCAAGAGGGGGTGGGGAGCAAAGGGCAGTAGATTTCACACTGAATCATGATGAATTCTGGACTTGTGGATTCCAGTAAATATCTCCTTCCTGGCATTAAGTATTTCTGTAGCAGAGTGAACATAATGGAAATTAGGCCTCCACTGGTAGTAAGCATGTACCTTAAAAAAAGGTGACCATGTGGTAGGAAGTCTACTTCCTCCACTGATTAAAATGCAATAAAAGTAGACATAAAATGTATGCAAATGACCAGCTCTGCAGAATGACTTCACAATGATCATCATTCATTCAGTCAAAATGATACTGCAGATCACTCAGTAAACGAAGTCAATTAACAGAAACAAACCTCTCAAAAAAGAATTCTTGGGTATGGCCTCAAGAGTAAATTTTTGATGTCACACACAGGATACTGATGGTATCCAAATATGTCATTTTGTGTTCCCACACTGCATGTGGGGTTTTCCTTTTCCTCATCTTTGAAAAAACCATTCATACTCAGTAAGATCAAAGAACCATTTTATACTACACTTCATCATGGCTGAAGTTGTCCTAAGACAATCAGTAAACACTGACATTTGTTCACAATAAATGCCTTTAATTTACACCATAAACCTTGTACCATGCCTCGTATGACCATCAGCAATTTTTTTTAACCTTCAAATTTTAGATCAGTTGGATGAGGTAAGGAAAATGAAATAGCTGATTGGATGTTTATAATTCTAAACAATTGGCAAAGGGAGCAGCCTTGCTCTCTGTTCTTCCATTGGATAAAAATGATTTTCTAGGGTGTACATTCAACATACAGTCAAGCTAATCCCAAACACTACCCAACTATCATAGAAAATAAATTGCTTTTAAAATGATAATAGCATTATCCTTTTTAAATAATACTAATTTCATCACACAAAGTGCACACGTGCATGTGCGCACACACACATACATATTTCCCTGGCATAAATATTTTCTCTTTCCTGAAAGCCAAGATTATATTAGAAAGAGCAGAGGGACATCCTCTTAAATTATTCATATCATTTCTCCACGTTATCATTATTTGTGTTAAACTGATCCCAGGCATCCACATAGGCCTTTCCATTTCTTCTACATCCTGCATAACTCTTGTTATTTTTCAGTGAGGAAATAAAGAGAAGTCACAGAAATTAAGGAGTGGAGACTGAAGTATATCTCTTAATAGATTTTTAAAAATCAGTTCAATCATTTCTAAGACTCCTTCCCTAACTGGGAAGGAGGTGGGACTGAGAGAATTGGCACATCTCCTTTTTATCCTACAATGGAAAACCAAAAAAGCTCAGAAAGAAAGAAATATTCAAATAAAGAAGAAGTGGCAGGACTGGGGTTGTGGCTCAGTGGTAGAGCACTCGCCTAACAAGTGTGAGGCCCTGGGTTCAATCCTCAGCACCTCATAAAAAAAAAAAAAATGAGTAAAACAAGGTATTGTGTCTATGTACAACTAAAATTTGAAAAAGAAAAGGAAAAAAAAAAAAAGTAGAAGCAGTAGACATTTTCCCACACATGTGAAGCTGACAAAGAAGAAACTACACAGGGTAGGGAAAGTTAGATGGAAACCATGTGAAATGAAACTGCCTCTAATTTTAAGTTCCTCTAATTTTAAATTGAGAGGTTGAGTCCCAGATTCACAGAAATCTATAACCAATCCAACCAGACATTTAGGGGGACAATTAATAGAGGAAAACAACTGAGAATTCACACATTAACATTTTTAAACCTAATTGAGATGATAATTCTTAGCTTCTGTTTTTATAGTCTCCCCACTCTGTATAAGTCACCCTCCATGCTTAAAAGCAAGAACTATGGTATGTATGAGCATTCTTTTTTTTAATTTGTTCTAATTAGTTATGTGTGACAGTAGAATGCATTTTGACACATCATACATAAATGGAGTATAACTTCTCATTCTTCTGGTTGTACACAATGTAGAGTTATGCAGGTGTGTAATCATATATGCACATAGGGTAATAATGTCTGGTTTATTCCACTTTCATTCCTACCCTTTTACCCACTTCCTTCCCTTCACTCCCCTCTGTCTGATCCAAAGTAACTCTATTCTTCCCTACCTTCCCCACATTGTGAATTAGCATCCGCAAACCAGAGAGAACATTTGGCTTTTGGTTCTTTGGGATTGGCTTATTTCACTTAGCATGATATTCTCCAGTTCCATCCATTAATATGGCAAATGCCATAATTTCATTCTTCAATAAGGTGGAGTAATAGTCCATTGTGTATATATTCAACAATTTTTTTATCCATTCATCTTTTGAAGGGCACCAAGGTTGATTCCACAGTTTAGCTATTTTGAGTTGAGCCACTATAAACATTGATGTGGCTGTGTCACTGTAGCATGCTGATTTTAAGTCCTTTGGGCATAAACCAAGGAGTGGGATAGCTGCATCAAATGGCGACTCCATTCCAAGTTTTCCGAGGACTCTCCATACTGCTTTCCATAGTGTTTGCACCAACTTGCAGTACCACCAGCAAAGTACATATGAGTGTATGTACAGGCATTCTAAGTAAAAGCATGGCAGTTCAATTTCCATACAAAAAAAAAGTTAAAGTCTAAAAAGAGCATGCTAAGTTAGAAGTGTAGTTTCAAATTGCATCCCTAGTTTATAAGCTGACTTTGGCTTTTCTGCAGTATGATCATTATGATGCCTTGAAAAGATCCCAAGATTTGTGTACAGGTAGCTATTTGATGGGTCAAAACCAGAACAAGTCCATAGTGTTTTCCTATGTAATTTGTTCAACTCAGATGCCTGAAAACATCTATCTTTCAGCACCCTTCAAAGAATATCTTCTGGCTGATCAGTTATGTTCTCATTCATTCATTCATCCCTTCCTTCCTTTCTCCTTCTCTCCTTTCTTTCCTGTTTTAAATCTGGAAATAGGCAGAATAATTTCCTTCCATGCTATTTAACTATTAACCCTAGAGGTAAATGTCCTATACAGAGCTTTATTTTACTTGATAAATCCTCAAGTTACTTTTAAGAAAAATCTCTGCTTGAAGTGTGACTTGTCATAGTAATAAATGTGATGCTGTACTTTATTGTCACCCTGAAAAACTTTTGGAGTTCAAAAATTTTGCTGCCTTTACTGCCCCATCACCTTTTCCCCTTAGAGTCTCATTAGGTGCCCAGTGCCCACGTTTTGGCCAAAGATCTTATTAGTAGCACCTATAAAAAAACACAAGCAGTGATGTCCCTTCTTCACTGGTGGACCTCCTTCATCACCTTGATCAATGTTCACCTGGTCTCATCAAGCTGCCAGCAATTATTGTATATACTAATAATACACTTCTTCCTCTTCAAAGAACTAGCCAGAACTCCCAGGCCCTAGGCTCCCTAACATTACTGAGGCCACTACTAGAAATTTAAGTAAGGATACAATACCCCTCTACACCCACACCCCAGAATTCTGACACCTCTGCTTTCCAGAGTTCTTTTCCTTAGAAACAGACTTGGGAAAAGACAAAGAATATTGCTATGGTATGGTACAGGGATCTCTATGCCCAGATATTAGGGATATAGTTTGTATACAGATTTTTTAAAGGGTGTGGTTTCCACAGTAATTTTAAAATGACTTAGAAAAGCACAAGGCACTTTTGCTTTTGTCTGTGAGAGTCCTACATCCACCAGAAAATGACCAAGTACACTAGGAACTTCCATCTGGTAAAAGTGTCCTTATACCTGAAGCCCAGGAGTGTGAGGAAGCTGCTGAGGGTAAAACGTAAATGGTACAAAGAGAAAACTTAGTGCCAGTAAAGAGTCTGTCTATCCTCAAAACCACATCAGTAGCATGGATATCAAAATATCCCTTGGCAATCTTTTTTGCAAAGTAATTGGGTAATACTGCACCAAATGATAAAAAGCATTTCAAGTTTCTGTGTAATGTCTGTTATCTATTTTCAAAGTACTGAATGACCAAAAAAAAAAAAAGATGAAAACTAGTTACAAAATAAACAGTAAATATTTATTGAGCAACAACTATAAGGCCCTTTGCTGGGACTTCATGGGATTTGAAGATGTATAAGATTAAGCTTACAATTTAGTTGAAGAAATCAGACATGTGCACTAATACAACACAAAAATACTTGAAATGTAAGAAAACACCAGCATTTCCATTTCAGTGTGTGAGTCCTTTACTCTCCAAAGGCAAGTCCTAGCCCCATCAAAATAGACAAAAATCTTCCTCCAGGTAATAATAATCCCAGATAAAAACAAATCAAAGGATCGCTGTCAATTTGAAAATGCCCTCTAAAAGGTCCTTGATTTTTGTTTGTCCATTAAGTGAATATTATGTATGCATTAAATGAATCTTTTGCCAGGCTTCATTTACATGCAAAATTCACTAAATACATTCAGAAAATAAGACCAACTTTTTAAATGATGCTCTTTCATTAGGTGTCTGCAAAATATCAAAATAAGTGATCAGTTCAGTCACTAAGTAAAAAAAATTTCATCAGATCAATGTGACTGGCATTAAACATAGCAACCAGTCTAACAGATTTTTTTCTATGAAATTGACTTCTTAAAAACTAATAAGATGATCTTAAAAGACAATAATGTTGTCTAAATAAAATTTTTCCAAAGAACTAAGATTGCTGAGCTAGGTTCAGAGACAATGGTGGTCTGTTATACTGGTCTATTACCTCCCTGATCAAGTCATCATCCTCTTCTTGACTCAGTTTTCTTTCGTGATGAGACACTGAGTAAGATGCTTTCTGGGGGCTCTGTAATCTACAGTTGCACCAAGAAAGGAAAATCCAGGTTACCAAATTAAATACAACTCTTTTAATATTCACAGTAAAAAATGGTCTTTCAAAATACTCATACTAACCCCTACACTGCTTTTTCTTCATTAAAATATATGTTTGTATATGTGTACATATATACATATGTAGTCTGTATAATTTGTAAATGTAAATAGATTTACATTATAACTACCTAAAGTAATGATTAAATTTATAAGTTTTAACTTTGAAGAATATTTCCTTAAAGAGTCAAGACCAACTTCGTTCTTATTTTCCAACTGAGTATGTGGCAAGTATACCAAAGTATAGATTAAGTTATTTACAGTTTATTAGAATAAGCATAAAAGACTCAAGATTTTATTTATAATATTTTATAACTTTTGTTTGCAATATTTTAAGATAAAGTGTTTTTATAATTCTAGACTGCTAATCCTACTTTATGAACACTATAATTGAACTGTTAATTTCATGTAATACATATGTGCATATCTAAATTTTATAATAACTGTAAAATGAAAATAAATAATTAAGAAATAAACATTAATTCCCCCAAGAAGTAGCCCTGCATTCAAGTTAGAAGAAAAATCTCCACAAATTCAGCATACAAAGTATGGTTTATTCAAAAACATTATTTTTATTTATTTTCAGAAATTATCTAATTTGCATAACTGTCACCTCTTGAATTTATAATTAATTATTTTTGAAATATTCTTTTCAAATAAGGTCTCTAAAAACATCATTAAATAAATGCAGAGTATACATCAGGTTCAAAGGTTAATGGCCTGTGAACAAATGTGCCTATAACAACAATTTTTTTTTTCTTTTTGCGGTGCTGGGGATGGAACCCAGGGTCCTGTGCTTGCAAGGCAAGCACTTTACCAACTGAGCTATCTCCCCAGCTCTATAACGACAATGTTGTTCTTAACAATTAACCGCATATTCTTAACATATCAAAAGAATAGCAACATACCAACTCTAAGGACAAAAGAGTGATCATAAGCAAAGCTTGACACTTGGCCAATGTCAGAATGTGATGGAGAGGTAACTGGTATAGCTGTGGACTGTAAATATGGAAGGTATCATTATTATGTGATGTACGATAGCTCTTGGTAAGCGAGAGTGGTCATCAGTTAAACAAATGAACCATTGGGCAGAGAATAGATGTGACACTCTGGGCATGATCTTCTAATTTTCTGATAGGCAATGGACATTAACTGGTTCACAGATTTTAACGAGGACATAACAATATGTACTACATATTCATGTACAAACAGGTCTATATATTTATCTGAGTGAAATGAAGATATTAACATATCAGAACTGAAGATTAATTTTTTCTAATTTCCATCAAAAATTTTTGAAATTACTATTTTTCTGTCTACCTAAAGAGAATGGGCCAAATCACTGCTTAAGCATTCCTACTTTTTTAACAGTCTGTGTTAGATATTAGATAAGATTATAAATAAGCTGAAACCATCTTTGGATCATGAATGAAACAAATTATAATTACAGTTTGAATCTAATACAGTGAAAATTCTGACTTAGAACACCCCCTATGTATATAATATAAGCTCACAAAATCAAATTGAAACTTCTTCAAGTTTGCTTTTGTTTAGGGTCCTCTGCAAGCAGACCATGAGATAAAGATTTGAGTTCAAATAATTTATTGGAAGTTAAGGAAACTCTGATGTGACATAGGGAAAATGACGCAGTCAATAAGGATATGCAGTCAGTACTACCACTGTGGACCACTGGAGTCTAATCCCACCAAGGAAATCAGGGAGCCACTGTAAACCCCACATGAGGATAATCCCATCCAAGGGGCCAAGAAACTGGTACACTTATAACCCATCATAAGTTATCACACCCTTTGGGGACTAAGTTAATTCCCTGGCAGGTGTTTGAGCAGCTAGAGAAAGCCCCAGACCAAGGAAGCAAGCAACTAGATGTCAAGTTATGATCACTAATCACATAAACTATGGTGTTCTGATGCACTCAGAAGCTCCACAAAAAAATAACCCATGGATGTGCTGCCACCCTCATGGATACTTTCCTTTCCTTTTGCTTTGACTGCTGAAAGTGCCTTCTTAACTGGTCTTTTCACACAGCTACTCTCTCCATTTCAATCTCTTCTATGCATCACTGCCAATTAATCTTCCCAAAAGATGGTTCCAATCTGTCACTGCCTTGCTCAGAACCTTCCAATGGTTCTCCTTTATCTGCAGAATTAAGTCAAAATGTTTCAGTCTGGTTCTTTCCATCCATATCATATATTCTTCTTTTGCTTTTACTTGTTTTCTGGTCACTGTGAGTTGTCACTATTCACTTGAACACACTTCCATCCTTGATCACCTCCTACTCTTCACCTGGGACATCTAGACTTCATCATAGTCTATTTCAAAGGGTTCCTACACTTGTGTAAGGAGATGAGTCTTCTTCCTGCAGGCTTTCCTTACATGTGCCCTTTCTGTACTGACCCAGCATCTTATTTCCTTCTCCACTCTATCATTCACTGGGTTAGGACTATGTCTATTTGTATACAGTAATTATCTTTACTCTTCTACGTTCTCATCTCTGTGAGATCAAATTTAGTTTTAATCCCTATGTTATCACCATAACTAAAACAATTTAGGGCACATAATACAAGCTTGAAAATCAAAAGGTGAGTTGAAACTATGACTGCAGGAAGGTACCATATGTCATAAAAAGAGAACTGAACTTGGAGCCTGGACACCTAAACTGCAGTCACAGCTAAGAGAATGACATTGGCATTCACTTAACCATTCAGTGTCTCAGTCGCCTCACCTATAAAACTGAATAATAAACTGCCCTTTGCTGCACATTCACATAACTTGAAATCAAATAAATTAGCACCCATGAAGTAACTTTGAAATTTTCAGTGACAGAACATCACAGGTTATTTGTTTTATGACAGTGAGGTCCTGTCCTTCAGGTGATGATAGAGATGACATCAATTCACTGCAGAAATGCTATGAGTAATTTTGCCAGTAATTGTCCTGAATATGCTTTCTAAATTTTGGCTCTCTTTAAAAATTAATGCCTGTATATATAAGTTGACTAGCTAGGGAGAAGTATCAGCATTTGAATTCATTTTAGAACAGGATCAACTAGCCTCCTATAGAGATTGAATAAAGGATGCTGACCTCATTAACAGTAGGCTTTAAGGCAACAGTCAAATAGGTGTGTGTGTGCATGTATGTGTGTGTGTTTTCAACAACAAAAATATGTCTACTGAAACAAAAAAGAAATTTACAAGGCTCTCCTACTTGTCTATAATACAAACAGATAATTTGAAAAGGCTATGCTTGTATACATGTATAGATAAAATACATGCATGTCCTCATCCTTATCTTTCCTAAATGATACACCTTGACTTTACAGTATGCTCATACTCTGGCATTGACACACCCTTTAAATATTACTAAAAGGCTGCCTTTCTACAGTGTATTAAGCAGCTGCTTGCATATGAGTATCTTGTTGTCCAGAGTGACAGCTGTATTTTCGCCTGTTTTGACATTGAGTCTGATCTGGGTGAATAGCTCATATCCATTAAAGTGCTATTACAACACTGAATGACTGCCAGAATACTTCCTGATCAATTTTAAAAGCCAGCTAGCTGTCATCATCTAATCGCAACAGCAAAAAACAAATCTTTGGGGAATAAAATGAGATTTTTAAACATTTTTAAAGCAGTATATTAAATATAATCCCTAAAAACTATTTGAATAAGAATTATAAGTCACAGAATTGGGAAGGTGGAAATAATATTTTCTGCACTTTAAAAACCCTTACACTTGCATATTGGCAGGCAATCTCAAATACTCCTTAAATTTACCATTTCAGCAATCACTGAGTTTGAACTCCTGCCATTACATAACTTAATAAAGCAGCACTGAAAACAATCACCACAGAGTGCGATTGTGCTCACCATTAAATTTAGTTCTCTAAAATTTAAGACTGAATTCAATCATCTTTCTGTCTTTGCTTCAATGGTTGAAATCCAAGTGTTCGGGTTTACTCTTAACTTTCCTCAACAGGCAGACATATGCATATTTTTAAAGTTACAATGCTGGCATTTTAGATTTACATTTATTTAGCATTGCCATAGGGAGGGAGAACTCTCAGAAACAGTTAAGACCACTTGAATCAACAATTTAATTGGGGAAGTCTGATTCAAAGTTGTAATTCTGCCATCATTATACCAACAATATCAACAAGTACATAATGTATAAATTGGCATAATCGATATGGAGGACAAATATTTAAAGTATGTAGTCTGCCAATATAATTAATCCTCTGGGATGTGTTTCTCAATGGGTAGTTCTTCTCATCCTGGTTTTGGTCTTCAATGTTTCCACATGGCTATTACATCAGTAATATGTCAGTGGAGTGGGCTGTCTCAATTGCAGACATGAAAAGATCCAATTTCATGACATCAGGAGGTTCAATGATCATCAATTCCTTCCAGGATCTTGTGCCACAATGTTAGAGAATCTGAATAAGTCTAGAAATGCTAGAAATTCTCAACTCACATTTTATAGAGTATGATAAGTAGTGAACAATATAGTTTAAAAACCCTTCAGAATATGAGTCTCTTTAATAAAACAGAGCCATTAAGGAAATAGCTGATAAAAAAAAAACACTATTCGTTTCTGGAAATTCAAGAGCTCTTTTAAGAGGCTGGAACCTCTGCTACAAAGAGTCTTCTCCATGCTATTAGATGATCCTTTTCACTTTTGATCAAAGTCTCCCTTCATTTTTACTTTAAAAGACTTTTTTTTTCACTTTTTGATCCATTTTTAAATATTAAAATTGATGTTATTCTAAGAAACTGACTCATCTTACTTCCCCACTTAAATAGTCAATGCTCCCATTGCATATCAGGGAATCCCAGGCGACTCCGCGGGCACAACAGCCTCCCCAAAGCTGCTCACGTCTGTCCCTTCCCTCCTCTGTCCCCTCCGTCTGGTCCCTTCGTGAAGCTTGGATTTCTCCTGCCACTCCTGGTCCTTCTTCTGCTCTGCCTTTGCACATGCTATGCTCCATGGTCAGCCCACCTTCTGATCATTTCCACCTAATCCAACTCCTACTCTTTTTTTCTTTTTCTTAATGTGTATGTATATATTTATTTATTTTAATGAACTCTTTATTAATAATTTTAGGTTTATGAGAAAGTTTCAAGGAGTAAATATGTACTTCAAATGGCTCTAAGCCACTTAGATTATAACCTTTGATTTTTTGTGAGATTTTTGATATTATAAAATTGATTTTTAATTGGTGCATAAATTCAAATTGAGCAAATTATGTTATGTGCCTGTAAGAATACACCACAATGAAACCCGCCATTTTGTATAATTATTAAACTCCTACTCTTTCTTTAGAATATCTCCCCTATCACCTCTTCTGAGATGTCTTCTTTGATTTTTCCCAGGTAAATGTATGTTTCTTTGTACCTGTCACTCAGGCCAGGAAATATGCATGACTATTTCACTTATTCATCTATATGCCTTTGTTCACTGACATAGATACTGGTTCTGTTGAGAATAAAATAAACTCCACAAATAAATTCCAAAGAACAAAAATTATGTGACAAAGAGAACCCAGAATGAAAAGAAAAAAGTAGCACCAGAATGGTGTCTCTAACACTAGGTTCACGTCTGTTTAGTTTGTGTGGCCTTCACTCACTTGTTCTTTTTTTTTATTGTATTATTCCCACCAATGGGCACGCTTTTCCCTTTGTAAGGCAGAATTAACAAAATCTGTCACATTTTTAAAAAAGGAAATAACTGAGGTTTAGTCACAAAATAAAACAAAAAAATTACAAGATAGTCAATGAATTTGAGAATGAACTGCAGAAAATAACTCATTTTTTTTCAAATTTGTATGTTATTTTTAAAGGTAAAAGCTCATATTTATGAGGTATAAATTTATTTTGCCACTTAGAGGCAAAGACTAAATGTTCAAAAAATGAAGAGTAAATAAAATTCACTATAGAGACTAAAGTGTAAGCTATGTGACAGTCTAAGGCATGAGGCACTGTTTACCCCCAAGAAACTTAAGTTCATAAAAACAAAGTGACAGTTTATGAGTGACTGTGTGTTGACTGACAGCAGACTACAGAACAAGGGATTGAAAACTCTCTGCCATATATGTGTTTTTTGGTTTTTTTTTTTTTCTTTCTTGAATTTGAAGATGCTCAGAACAGAGTATCACGTGGTACATAAAAGAAGATACCGGAAAAGGTTGTAACTGAGGTCAGTTATTTGTGCCAATCCCCATTTCCTTTATATCTAGTCCATTACTCTCAGCATAAGTTACTTTGGCCTCCCCACATACTGTTAAAAATATGTATATTGCTTCTGGGAGATCTACTGCCCCTTGTAAATTCACATATTAAAGGGTAGCATAGAAGGGAAAGGAATCTGTAATAGAGTCGTTTATAGCCAAGCACTAAATCATATAATACGGAAAACAAATGTAGATGACTTGGAGGGTGGGGGCAAATATATTACCTCTCCTCAATGAACATTCATAAAATAAAATGGGATCTCCAAGCTGCCAAAATTAAGTGGAGCTGGGCTACAAAAATATCAAAGACAGAAGGGGGAGGGAAAAGGATAGGGGAATGGAAAAGGAAGGGAAGGAGGGAGAAGAAAGGAAAGAAGCCAATTTAACCCAATCTGAATTAAGTAGTTAACCAGGTATTAAGCAAATCAGTATTATTTAAGTGAAATTCCTAACAATTTTGAGACTCATTATATCAACACATCTTCAGAGAGAAAGCTTAAAAAAAAAAAAAAAAAAAAACTGGAAAATCAGGATGAAAAATGAATAGACTGCAGCTTTTCCAGCTTTCCCAATGATTCCTATTCCCCCTGACTCAGTGCCCAAACACGTCTTTCTCTGAACTGCCTTGCTATTTTGCCAAAAGAGAAAACTTATTTTCCATCTATGTAAACTCCTAGAAGAGGAGGGAGCAGGAAGACTACTCAATTCAGCCCAAGAAAAATAGAGCCCTTGTTCATATCTCCAAGTGTCTGGCAGTGACCCAGTCCCCTGCCAACGTTGGTGGTCCAGGCTGCAGGCTATGATCTGACCCAGGAATTAGAAGCGTTTTGCTAACCTCCCTTCACTGGGTCAGCGGGAGAAAATGATACACTTACTGGGCAGGAAGGAAGGGCATGAGCACATCACATTTAACACCACCGCTTTCCTGGAGCTGGCAGGTCTTAGAGTCCCTGGAATTTAGCTACAAAGGATTAAGCCTTACTAGATTCTGTAATGAGAGAACAACTTTAAAGGTACAGTGGGGGAAGGAGAAAGGGAAGGACAGGGAAAGGACAGGAACTGAATTCAACATTCAAGAAGTCAAATCTATTTTTATTTATATGCAATGTTAATTTAAAAGAATCCAGAAGGCATAATTGGAGACCAGTAATATATTTAAACTAGCTGTCGGATGGAGCAGTAGGCCACAGCTAAGAGGAGGAACTGTAGAAGGAGTGAACAAATTGGAAGCCAGAATATAAAGGACAATAAATCCATTGTGAGGAAAAACTAAAATGAGGACAGGAAAGATGACAGATTTTGAATTCTTCCCTAACTCTCCACAAAATGTCAAAAAAAAAAAAAAAAAAAAAAAAAAAAACCCAGCAAGGAGAGTACAATATACAGAGAGAAACCAAAAAAGGAGGAAATCATATGTTCTATTGTTGGTTAGCAGGCTCCATTTACACACAAGTGACTTTCTGTCCAAATGATTCACATGGGAAGATGTTAAGTCAACAGCTACTATGGGTCAGAAACTGTGATAAAGTCTACAGATACAATGAAAAGCCACACAGGTTTCCTGTCCTCAGAAAGCTTATATTCTAAAGAAAAAGGACAGTTGATAAATTTATAATTACAATTAAGTAAAGTAAGATGAACAAAGACAGGTCATAACCAAATTTGAGGCACCTGAGGAGATCAGTATCTAGGCTGAGAACTGAATAGGAGCCACCCAGAGGACTGGTAGGGAGGCACTCCTATGTTTGCATTTAATTATTGTCTTCCAATAGAAATAAATTATTGAATTTGACATATACATCCTATTACTATACTTAAAATCAACATGGGTTCTGGAATCTTGCTCATTATTGAGTTGGCAAGAAAAAACTCCAGGCTGATAATATCAGAGAAAGCCTTCAGTGAGGAAAGAGCAATGGGGGCTAAGACATCTTATTTAAATAATCAAATATCAAATACCTTTTTTCCAGTATTTTTCATTTCCCTATGAAACCTTCCTGGAAGCTCTGATGGAGTTTAAAATAATTCAACGCCCAACTTGACAGACTTCCCCTGACCAGTTTTTCCTATAGTGACACCATATATTTAATGCCTGGACTGTACCTATATTTGGAAGTGGGGGAAGTTAGGCAGAAACTTAGGCATTTATTGATCACCAACTGTATGCTTCATGCCTGGCATATTACATGCATTATAAAATATTCAATTCTTGGAACAACCCCAACAAGGAACAAGGAACATCCTGGATGAGGACAAAAGACTCAGAAACTTCAAAGTGTTTTATCAAAGTTCTTACAGACAGTCAGTGACAAATCCAAGACCCAAACCCTCATTTGTCTGATCCCAAAAGGCTGCACAAAACCATTTAAGCCAGCTGCTCTACACTTTCCAAATCTCAATGATCACTGCAAAGATAGCAGCCTCCCCTATTCACTCCTCACCTCCCCCCGACTCACATGTGCCTATGCTTGCTTGCACTCTCTCTGTTAAGTTTATTACTTTAAGAGCTATAAAAACACACATGGTATTTTTATTAGTGGGCATGGATACACATTTCAAAAATACCCTAAAAAATTTAGAAGAGGTAAAGAATAAAATAGTTTTGATGGGCTGAGGATATAGCTCAGTGGTAGAGTATCTGCCATTATTGGCAAGACTCTGGGTTCAATTCCCAGCACCACACATGCACACACACACACACACACACACACATAGAATAAAATGTTTTTGAGAACACAGATATATGATGTATTTTCATGGCAAAACTATATATGGTTTACAACTTAGATTTTCATGACTCATTTAATGATATTGTATCCTATAATATTGAAAGAATTTTCTCTACTTTTAGAATTTTCCAATTATAAAGGTAATGTATATTCAGTATAAGAGAGTTTGAAAGCTACAAAATAAAAATTATCCATAATCCCAACAAAAGTTCATTCCTGAACATTTTGGTTTGGTGTGTTTCTATATTCTTGTGTACAAATGTCAACTAAGATTTAAACTGTCAATAATATTTTATAACTGGACTTTTTTTCATTTAACTTTATATGGCTGGCATTTACATACAATCCCAGAGTAATCAAGAACATGATTCTCAATGGAAATCCTATGGTAGTCTCTAACCACATGTGATGAAATATGAAGACTCAAATGTATATTAATATATTTTCCTGTCCAAAAGACCTAACAAGTTACTCTCCTACTAAAATAAAATAAATCAAAATGTTTCTCCTGACACTTTTTCACAATGTAAACATCTAAGGGCAAGAGCTTTTTTTGTTTTTAATCTTTGCAGCCCCAATTTTGTGACTGACACATAATATATGTTCAATAGATATTTGCTAAATTGATCTGAATGTATGACTCTATAAGACTCACTGGATGACAGGCAAGGCTACACTGGGTGGATTTCTGTCTACTCCACAAATACATGCACAATAAAGTCTAAGTCTTCAATTTTAATATTGTAAATGAACACAGAATAATATTCAAGACAAAAGTTCTATTTGTCAATATGTTATATTAAGACTAGAAAGAGATGTTTCCCCAAAACCCCAAACTACTGAAAGATTTAAAAGTCTAATATCAAAAGGATATATTCTGAATACTCTTCCCATCCACTTTACCAGTTCCACATTCAGGTTATTATAAAACTAGAGAATCAATCCACCTTTATAATGCATTTTTAGAATGTATTAGGAATGACAATAATTGTTAACAGCCTACAGATCTATTTCCAGCAGCAGAAAGCATCAACACATGTATGAAAAAAGGTGATTCTGCCTCAAAGTCAAATTAGGAAATAAGATACATAGGAGAAATATGGAGATTAGGTCACACCTTCCAATGAAAAGAAATATTCATTCCAAAAGTGATGTCATGGGTCAGCTTTGAATCCAAGTGTAAGGTTAACATTTTGTCTCACTAGAAAAAAATGAATTTGACCTTGTAATATTTATATCACACAAAAACTACCATAGACAGATTTCTTTCTGAAAGCCTTCAGATTGCTTCTTGTCAAATCGTCTGTGTCAGAGATACGAAATGTGATCTTAACTGGTAGCCATATTTGATGGTGACAACCCAAAAGACAAGACTCAGGAAGATTTTAGTGTGGCCTTTTTTAAAAAAGAACTTGTGTTTGTCACTATTTTTGTTATGTCTGCTTGGAAGAGTACAGATGTTATTAAGGGCAGCCCTTGGGAAGAATTGCTTCTTTTTATAAAACCGTTAATAGTCTTGGATTAAAAATTTAAAGGTAGTAGATTCTATCAGCACCCAGAAAGGTGAAGGGACACACAAAACAACTTTTGACTTAAACATGGTAACTCACTGTAAAGAACAGAAAACAAAAAGTTTTTGAACATGACAATGTCAAATAAACAAGTCTATTTTGATGAATATTGATAATAAATCCATTCCTTATCCTTTTTAAATTATACAATGAACATAAAGAAGGAAAGCATTGCAAAGTTTATAAATGTGTAGTAAGTAAGGAATTAATTGGGAAAGTAACATCTTTTAAATCTCCAAAATGTGAAATTTCTAATAACTTTAATGGAACTGCCTTTAAGAGGCTTATATAGATGGGCATGGTGGTGCATGCCGGTAAGCCCAGAAACTCAGGAGGCTAAGGCAGAAGAAACATAAGTTTGAGGCCAACCTCAGCAATTTAGCAAGAACCTGTCTCAACAACAAAAAGAATTGTTTTTTAAAGATTGAGGATGTAGCTCAGTATAGAGCATTTGCCTGGCATGTGCAAGGACCTGGGGATTATTGCCAGTACCAATGAAGAAACAAGAGGCTTATACACAATTTTGTTTCATCTTTCAAAGCATATGTTCCAATGTATTCTTCAAGATATGTTGTATTAACAGATGAATGGATAAAGAAAATGTGGCACATATACAGAATGAAATATTACCGAGCCACAAAGAAGAATGAAATGATAGAATTTGCCCGTAAATGGATAGAACTAGGGATTATTATTCTAAGTGAAATAAGTCAATCCCAAACAACCAAAGCAGATGCTGACTCACATGGGGGAGGGGAAGTTCACCAGATTGGACAGGGGGGAGCGGGGAGAAGACAGGGAGGATGAATCAGACCTAACTTTCCTATGTTCATGTATGAATACATGACCAGCATAACTCTACATCATGCACAACCACAAAAATGAGGTTATACTCCATGTATTTATGAAATGTCAAAATACATTCTACTGTCATGTTTAACAAAAAGGACAAATTATAAAAAAATACGTTGTATTAGCTCATAATCTCTCTCTTCATTATTTCCCCATAGACATTAGAAAGTTTATGCCTTATATGTTTAAACGTAAGGTAAATGTACCCTTTATAGGTCCCAATATGATTCCCTTGACATGCTATAAAATGTTGCAGGAAGCTGTAAAGGAGAGGCAGCCTGTGGACCAGGTGGAAAATGTATGGGGCTCAGGTCAAACGTGGGTTCCAATGTCCCACTCTCTGTAATTCGCATATCGTATTTCCTAACTTCTGGAAGTCTCCATTTAATTTCCTATCAGTGCAGTGCACATTATGATATCTACCTTGATATCCCAAAAACTTGTAAAATGGTCTTTGAATGTAAAATAAGTATTCTAAGTGGTAACAAATATTGCTTGAACACTGCTCCTACTACAATTATTATCTTATCCCTTACTATGAGAACTTAATTGGACAAAACCTATGACACTTTAACAACACAAAATATTGCATATTTTGTTATATTTATTACATAACTTAGTGACAAATTATGTGTAGACTGAAAGTGCTAAAGGAGAAGAGAAAAGATCACATTAGGGTACAAACAATTGTGGATGACTTTAGTGAGAAGAGACTCGATCTTTGCTTTGAAAAATAGGTGGGTTTAGGAAGGTTACAAGAGCCGGAGTGGGGACACATGGGGAAGGCATTTTTTATGTGAAAACCTGATTGCTAAAATCCTGTACAGCTGAAATGAAATAAGTAGGCCCATTTTGACCCTTGAGCCATACATAATTTGTGACCCCTGACATATAAGGAATGTGCATATTTGGAGAAAGCAAGTAAACTACTTAGGCACTCGGATGAGGGGAATAGTATAAATAACCACCACTCACTGAGCAACTGCTATATTCCAGTTACTCTTTGTACCTCTATGTCCTCTAATAAAGCAGTTGAATGTTGGCTCAATTTTCATGCTGCTGTTGCTGATTTGGATTCTCAGTGCCAAGCCTGTGCCGTGCACTTTCCTTAAGTGGCATCATCTACCCCACAAGAACTCTGCAAGCCACATCACAACAAATGGGTTGAATAGAGTTGAATAGGAAAATGTTGGCCTTGATATGGTAAGAGTAATCACTGTCAACAGTTTTAGGCAGATCTAATATTTTTAAAGGATTGGTCTGGCAGAGCAGAATAGCTGGGAAATCAGTCCATAGCCCCTCAGATCAATGCTGTCCAGACAATGAGGGTCTAAGAAGCACTTTCAAGGTGGCAGAAATGGGGTGGAGAGAAATTATGATACCTCCCAAAAAACTGGACATGATTTATTGTCCTTACAGCTCACCACCACTTATTGAGGGCTTAAAATGTGCCACGCAACATGTTAGGTGGTTTCTGTTTTGTTTGTTGGTTTGGTTTTTCAGTGCTATGGATGGAACCCAGGGCCTCTTGCATGCTAGGCAAGTGCTCTTCCACTGAGCTATACCTTCAGCCTATATTTAAATGTTTTTATGGTAATTATTTCATTTACTTATCCCAGCATTACTCTGGTAGTTGCCATTATCACATAAATTATGCAGGTGAGTAACCTACATTATGTACAAAATCTACAGTTTACATCACTCATCCTATACAGTAGGTCAGCAGTAGGTCAGGCTTTGAACCCAGATTTGTCTGATCCTAGAACCAGCACTCTTGGCCTCTCAACTGTACTAGCTCTCCCATGACAATACTTAAGAGGATAAATATGGGTTCTGATTGTAAGAATTAATTGATATTGATTTCTTTATTCTTCAGAATGTATCTCCTTAGTATCTGAAGTTTTATTCTTTACTAGCTATTGCTAAGGCATATCCATTATTTTTAAACAAAGAATGCAAATTCCAATTTCCCATCCTCAATCATTTGAAAGGTATAACAATATAGATGAGACATTTTAAAAGTTTGTCAAGAGATATAAATAACGTCTGTGGAGTTTTTCATGAAAATCAACCTATTCATGAAAATAATTATTGCTGGTTACTATTGGGTTCAGGTCTGTAAGCAGACAGGAGACTCATATAAAGGCTAAGCAAAAGAAGTTTCTATACAGCAAAATCAAAAAGTTCATTTCTTGAAACCAACAGCTTTAAATGGGGTTATTTTGGACAATTGTTCATATCTATTCAAATAGACCCCAGCCCGACCAAAATGTTAATCTGTCACTCCTAACTGATCCTTTACAAAGCCTTAGACCACTGCTTACAAAAGGAATGTAGTTTATTACAGTTGTTGCACTCCAAATGAATATTGATTTCAATCTCAGAATGCTATGAAAGGACTTGCATCAATTACACAGTACATCAGAGTCATAATGCAAGTTACCTAGTTCCAATGATGCACACAGCAAATCAATCATTCACTTTCACACACCTTTGAAGAGACACCAGCCACTATGAGCTTCCTTTATCTAAACCTTAAAATAAGCCAAGCAGTGCAAAGTGGTGATGGAAAAGGAAACCATCCCCAGTTTTTAAAAACCATAGGCTACTGTCAGAAAGCCATTATAATTACTCCCTTTCAAGTGGGCTGTGTGTTAATACAAATACAAATGAGGGGGTAAAAAAATGAAGTCTTAATGACAGCATTATGAGGGGAGGTTTCTCCTTTACATTATTTATTTATTCAATGGAAAATTATTTGGCAATTATGATAAAGCAACTAGAGGACAATGACTTTCCTTTGAATCACTAATTAAAATGCTGATTGCCTGTGGAGTGAGATGCGCAGTTATGGTCAAACAAGAACTTTCATTGTGCTAAACAGCTTGGGCTGGCCTGACACCTGGGTGGGGAGGGGAGAGGATGAATCAAGCCGACTTCACCACCAAAATCAGACTCATTCTTATTCAGGAAAATTCTAACATAATGTTAGGAATCTGGGCAAGATAATACTGCAGCCATTAATCTTCAGAGAAGGAAGAAAAAGAAAGAGAAAAATGGGGAGGAGAGAGGGAAGAAAGTTAGTCTTGGTTCTCAATGAATAACCTTATGATCTGAGAATATCTGATATATACCAAGTAGTTTCCATAGGAAATTTATTTTTTACAAGTCTGCATGTCCTATGTTCTTAGATTTTGCTATAAGCTACATTTATGTATACACAAACATCAAAGAAATGTCACCTTCTTAATTCAACATAAATGCTCTTTAAGCACAGATTTCTCTTCAATAATGGAAGAAATGTCTTACAATTAATTGTGAAGAGGAAATTGCCTTTCTTGTAATGAATTCAGTATTTTGAGTTTTACTAAAAAATAATGGTTTTCCCAATACCACTGAAATAGTCATGTTTCTAAAATGAAAAATAAATCTCTTATATTTGTAACTTGTTTATATTCTTCAAAAAATAATTAAATTCATAAAATTAAAGGAGAGTAGACAACTTAACCAGTAACATTCACCATTAGAAAAATGTTTTCTTTTGAAAGATCTAGTCCCTCACAGAATGATAAATTCTTAGATTTGGAAGAGAATTGAGAGGTCATCTACCCCATTCAATTTGGAAATTCCCTCCACAGTGTCTCTCAGAAGATGCTTATCACCTTTAAAGAAAGACTGTCCCACTTCTGAATGGCTCTGAAGGTCACCTAAAATATACAGGTCAACTGATCTTCCTATAATTCTATTCCTGGAACCCATTCTGCCACTGGAGCATCACAAAATAAATCCATCCCTCTTCCAAATGACACTCTTCAAATAGTTTAAGATGCTTCTCTTGTTTCCTTCAAAGTTATCTCTTTTCCAAACTTATTAATTCTAATTTTTCCAGCTAGTCTTGATGTGAATTTGTGCCCATTCTCCACAATCTGTCCCTCTTAACAAAAGGTTAGAGAAAAATAAAAAGAAATATATTCTAAATGTGGTCAAATTTTCAAGTTCAGCTGACTCAGGAGGCTGAGGCAGGAAAATTTCAAATTCAAAGCCAGCCTCAGCAAAAGCAGAGGTGCTAAGTAACTCAATGAGACCCTGTCTCTAAATAAAATATAAAATAGGCTGGGGATGTGGCTCAGTGGTCGAGTGCCCCTGAGTTCAATCCCTAGTACCCCCACCAAAAAAAAATTATTCAAGTGCATTGGAACCAGTTTCTTTTTTTTTTCTTATTTCTATTTTTTAGACCCATAACATGACGATGCATTGTATTCATCTCACAGTCAACTAAAACCTAAATTTAGATCAATTTTACACAAATGATTTGTTAATAAAAGTACAAGCTTTATGAAATTTACACTTATTGCTTTAAGTATAAATTCTTTCCTGTCCATTTGAAGCTATTTGCTCTTTCTAAGCCTTAGTTTTCTCATGTATAAAATGCTTAATCTGGTAAATTCTAAAAAGGCACTAACTGCCATTCAGGGAGGACTTGCCAAGTGGTGGGAACAGTGCCAAGGGCCCTAAGTGCACCATGTGCAGGTGGATATCATCAGTTGCATCTTATGAATGAACAAGCTAAGGCAAAGAGAGGTGTGGTAATTTGCTCAAGTCCTTCAGCTAGTGACAGGACCAGGCTGCCTTTAACCACCCCACTATCAATGACCGCTCCTCTTAATTTCCTGACTTGTAAAACATTAACAGTTGGGACTATGATAAACAGCTAATCAGAATCAGATTAAAGCAGTGTTTCTTTAAAGACCAGCTTTCAGTTTGATTAATTTATCATTTGCTCAAAAACCCTTGAATTCCTCACCACACAATACATGTCCCCACAAAGAGCTGGCAACCACGATAACATAATATACTTTCTCAACTGGCTTGCACATGGAGATACGCTACGCCTTGGGAATTCCCCTCATCTACAGGTTCAGTCATCATATTTTTTTAAAAAGGACATGATATCAGCTTGGTATCCCAGCTGTCATCTGATGACATTGTCTTTTCCAAAGGGCTGTCAATCTACCCATTTCATATTTCCCAACCCAGTACAAGCCTCATGTTAGACATCCATAGGTTTTTTTGTTTTGTTTTGTTTTGTTTTGTTTTCCCCAATAATATCAAGAAATTGTCTCACCTCTCCTCTTGCCTGTGTTTTCCAGATTTCCAAGAGCAGGTCCACAATCCCAAATGAAAATTCCTTTAGTACCATGGGATGAATCTGTAGCAATTTAAAGCATGAGCTCATTTGGAATCTCTACACCTACTTGAGGTTTTCAGGTCTTTTAGTTACGGTTGTGCTGCCCTTTCCAATTTGAAAAACCATTATCCTTTATAGAGAAAACAGAAGTTAAATAGAATTTAGTAGTGTTTCTCTTTCTGCAGTCATCTTTTAACTTTATACCATATGTTCCAAACAAGGCAAATCAGCAAATATTTATGGAACGCCTAGAATGTGCAAATATTTTTATGAGAACAAAGGGAGTATGAAGATGACACAGTGTGCTTAAAACTCAGGAAGGAGGTCGGGCAGAGACAGGGAGAGGAGTTACAGAGGCAGAAATGGTTAAGTATAATATAAAATATAAAAGAGAAATGAATACATAGAAAAGCAAACTGCTACAGGATCCCATAGAGAAGGGACCAAATTAAGCAATGAGATAGTTCTTCTTTTCCCCTCTTTTTCTGTTTCCACACAATACTTTAAATATTTTTCTTTTGTAGTTGTATATTTTACATTTGTAAACTGGTATGTGACACTTTTTGGTTAACTACTCTTTTCTTCATTGAGCTAATCTATAATTGTCAGAATTTTGTTAGTAGAGCCTCCTACACACCAATGGTCCATCCTCATTCAATCAACTTCTCACTTATTCATTCATTACACAAATATTACTATGTTAGCTAAATACTAGGCAATATTTTAAAGTCTTAAGTCAAAGAATCATCCTATTGAGACAGGGGTGAAGGATAGGCATAGATCACAATGGGTCAGAAAGGTGAACCTATTATCAAAGAAAAGGAAATGGGCCACTGACACCTCCAGAGCACTTCCCGACTCGGCTCAACCAGTTGCTAACACCTTCACCTTCTGGGAATTACACTTACCAGCACAAGGATTTGCTAAGGATTACACCCTGGCCTGCTCCTTCCTGCCCTTAGGCAGGTACACAGGAAAGAAAGAGAAGGTGAGGAGGGAGAGGAAATCTGGGATCTATAAAAAAGCAAGACATACCCCCTCCCACCTGCACTCAGCTCTGGTCCCTACTCCTCTGCAGAGAAGTCTACTATCTCTGTTCTATCTCTTTCTTAAATAAAATTTGCTTTCTATGCTTGCCTCAGCATTTCTCAGGTGTTTGTTTAATCTTCAACACAAGGGGATCAAGGACCTGATCCTGATTTCCAAGACTGTTATCACTATTACATTTTTAGATTATTATGGTGGTCCAAATACTATAGAGTCATTGGCCCTGCATTTAAAGAGCTAAACCATATTTTGATTTGGATTTTGAAAAATCTGCTTCCTTCTGGACATGGTAATGTACACCTGTAATCCCAGCTACCCAGGATGATGAGGCAGGAAGATCACAAGTTCCAGGCCAGCCTGGGCAACTTAGCAAGAGCCTGTCTGAAAATAAAATAAAAAGGGCTGGTGATGTAGTTCAGTGGTGGAGCATTTCCCTAACATGCATGAGGCCCAGTACTGGAAAGGAAAAAAAAAAAAAAAAAAAAAAAAAAAAAAAACAGACTTTTTAAAATTACAAACAAAAAACTACTTCCTAAATTCTCAGGTTACGGGTCTAGCTCTATATAGTCTTCACTTGACCAACAAATTTTCCCCTAATTTAGAATTAAATTGGGAGCAACCAATCATTCCATTTTTTCCTCAATCATTTAAGGGATTATCTTCAAAGACAAATCATGATTTTTTTTTCACAATCTTGACAGATTATATATAGAGATGAAATTCTGCAACAGTACTATATCTACCCCAATTACAGGTTTAAAATCTCAACAATTTTAAAACATTCATCCTGATATCTGGCCAACAATTACTTCTGTTCAATTATGTCATCCAAACCCAAATGCTTTCTACTCAAATGTGTTTTTATATTTTTGGTATTTAAAAATATTACTTATATACTGTTTCTACTATCAAAGTATTAGGTGTCCACTGTTTAAACATTTGAAAATATAGAAAATCAGAAAGATAAAAACTATCCAAAAATGTACTATCTGGAGGTAATTTCTTTAACAACTGTGGTATATATCCTTTTTGAGTATACATAGGGTGTGTGTATGTGTGTGAAAAGACACATAATGTGTCTATGTATGCTATGTATTCTGTGTAAATATGTGTGTGTGAGTGCTGCAGTTTATTTTTGAAAATGTAGTGAGTCATCACTGCATATTTTAAAATTCATTTCTTGCTAGGGAAAAGGTAAGTGTTCCTATTTTAAGTTCTTTCCCTTAGTCCCAGAGCCAAGAGTTGCTTACACCCCTTCTGCTCTAATTTAATTTTCTGCTTAACACCTATACTTTATCTTCTGCATACAAATATTTGACTGTATTGACCCCATCCATATTGTTTTACTATGTTTTTCAGAGAATTTTTAGGATTTCCTTCTTCCTTCTTTATTAGTTAAGTATCAATTTATCAATTTTGTGTTTTGATTATTTTATTTTCTTTTTACCAGTCCCAAATTTCAATTTAAAGCCCTCTTGGTTCTAACAATGAGCCCTCTATCAAGCTCATCCTTCCCAGTACTAAAAACTAGAAAAACAGATGAAGACATTATTTATGTCTCAAATCTTATAAGTCAAGAAGTGTGGAGACTTTCCCAGGCACTTCTAGCCATCTTACTTGTAAATGGACAAGCAGAACTCAACAATTCCTAGGTGCAAAGAGGTTCCCCCTCCAAGAATGTGCATGTCTCCTAGCACTATTTCCACTCTATATATTGCCTCCTTCCATTTCCCAACAGAGACCACTGCAGTTTATGGAGTCACCATAGGAGATTCCACTAAGCCTCTTGACACTGTGAACACTCATTGTTCAGCACAGCAAGAACAGTGCCTCCTGGAAAGGGCCTGCCTGGTGCGCCAGGGAGCATCTCCAATGGCCCAGCAGCTTCTCTGAGTGGAAGTGCCCCTCTTCTTTCCATGTGGAATCAAGTTCCTATACTCATCAACCTCTTGATGTTGATTTATAATTGCCTGCTGATGCTCTTTGCTTCTCAGAATATTTGCTCCATTCAGAATGCCCTAATCAAAAAATTAATCTATTTTATTACATATAATATTTGCACATAGGATATAATGTGATGTTTTGATTCATGTATATATGGGATAATGATCAACTCAGGGAAAAAGATAAAATATTTGTGAAAGAAAATAAAATGGAGTGGCTATCAGGTCAGATATGAATTTATTATTATGCATATTATGTTAAACATTAAAATGAATCAAATGCAAACATATTAACATATAAAATTTATATCTAAATAAAAAAGAAATCAAAAGGAAAATTTGAAAAAAAAATCTAAGAATGAGTGTTCAATCACCCATGTACCTAAAATAAGCAAAATTTCTTTCCATAGTTTAACAAGTTTATTTACTAAAAAGAACAAATATGATTTATTATTTTAATATACAAAGCTTTCATTATGTGTCACTTAATCATTTAAGATATGTCGTATATCACATTATAAAGGCAATATTAATAATGATTTTCTTATCAGCATATGATCATCATTTTAAGATTAGCTCAAAAGAATGACATATAATATTTTATTACAATTGTGGCATTTGAATGGGTTGTTTTAAATTGAGAACACTAATTACAAACATATCTCTAAAGCCTTAACAAAAAGCTAATATTTATTTCTCTATAACTTATTTCTATTTTTTAATACTGAAAACATATTATGAAATATAATCTGTAAACCTAATATACTTTAGAAATAAATAGTACAACTCCCTCATCCTGTGTCTCTGTATAATATGCATCTCAGCATCGTTCTCCACTTGACATGAATATATATTTAAATATTATCTAAAAATTAACATTTTCCCCTCTTGCCTAATTTTTAAAAATTATGGAAAATTCCTTTTTAATATTTACTTTTCTGATTTGAGTAATGTCTTACAGGAAGTAAGAAGTAAGACCAACTCTACTGGGCCTCCACTGAAGAGATTTCAGATTGATTTTTTTGTTGTTGCTCTTTATTTAGACATACAGAAAAATATAAAAATGGTTTTATTATACATTTCAACTTACTGTGAACTTTTCATGTTGTTACTGACAAGAAAAAATTTGGAAGACAATTTGACAATATTCATCACAATTAAAATATTTATTCTACCTTTCTGAAACCTAAATATATCTAGTAAATGGACAGATATGCACACAAATGCAAAAAGATAACACGGTCCATGAAAACAAAAATACTGAAATTGGGTTAAACATCCAGTAATAAGGAGTTGCTCAAATGAAATAACATGCAGCTAATTACTGTACAATTACAAAAAATGTTGATGTAAAAATTTCCACATTAATTTTAAAAGCAAATAAGATGAATATATGGTGAAATACATTTTTAAAACTTATGTATAAAAAGTCTACAAGATTTTCATTAATTTTTTTAAATGGTTTTACTTCTGTGAGATGGAATCCCAGGAAACTTTGTCTTTATATTTCTACACAATGTATGGTGTATTATGAGCATGTATTACATTTATAATTGAAAAAGGAAGGAAATGAGACTATCTAAAACATGAAATTTGGGCTGAGGTTGTAGGTCAAGGGTAGAGCGCTTGCCTAGCAAGTGTGAGGCACTGGGTTCAATCCTCAGCACCACATAAAAATAAATAAATAAATAAATAAATAAATAAATAAATAAATAAATAAAGTAAAGGTATTGTGTCCATCTACAACTAAAAAAATATTTTAAAAATAAATATGAAATCTGCCAGGCACAATGGCACACAACTTTAATCTCAGCAACTCAGAAGGCTTAGGCAAGAGAACCACAAGTTCAAAGCCAGCCTCTGCAACTTAGCGAGGCCCTGAGCAATTTAGCAAGACCCTGTCTCAAAATAAAAATAACAATAATAATAAAATTTTAAAAATTAAAAAAAAAAACAGGCTTGGGATGTGACTCAAAGGTTAAGAGCCCCTGGGTTAAATCTCTGGTACCAAAAATAAAATACATGAAATTTACCTTTAAGTTCATTATCTTAACTCTAAACTAATAAAATGAGCCAAAGCACCTAATTCTGAATTCTATTTGAGATATTTTTTATAGAAATGCTAAGTCTGGCTAATTTTAAAATATTTACAGGGAACCTGCTATAAATATTTAATATCTAGAGAAATAAGATATCCTCCAGGGATAAAGAGATCCACTTATTTATGATATAACAGCAGTTTCATTAGTCATATGAAGAAACCATCTAATCTGATCTGTGTGTGCTCATTAGGTATGGAAAATATGACTGAAAATACCATGCTTTTTCAGAATTCTCTTCACTGAATTAGTCTATCTTTTCAGTAAGGGAACAAATCTAGTGAAGTAGACCATTAGGATCTGTTATCCTACAAGGTTTTGAACATTTTGAGTCAGAGAACCCAACCATTCTGACTGTTTTCTCAGTCTTTAAGAACACTGAGACTGATAACCATCACTTATGCTACTAATCAACAAAGTTGGACTCTATGTTCTGTTTCATGCTTTGCCACTGTTTATGTATAAACATGTTGACCAAAAGATATGACTTCAAGGCTTAAAATGTCATACATTTTTCCTGATAGTGTTTAGTTGGAAGTTCTCATAGGTCTAAATCAGAAAAGTGAAACTCTCAACTAAAGGGAAGATTTATATTATGTTCCAAGAAGCAGAGTTCATACCATTTAATGAGTTATTTGTTACCATTTAACTTTAGCTATATTTTACTAATACGGCATTCAAGACTGAATAGAGTAGGTAGCAACTAAAGACTTTGTTTCAAGCAAGAAGAGGTCTTAATTATCTTCAACTCTCCACCCCAACTGAAGTTACTACCTAGGAAAGGAAAAACATTAAAACCTATACCAGGTGGGTCATAAAACTCACAGTGTCCCCATATCATTAATAAAATTATAACAGACAGGTCAATGCTCTATACAATTGTCTTCTATAAAGGCCTGAGTGTGGAATGGAGGACCATGGGAGGAAAAAGAAAAACAAGCAGAATAAACATCTGGACAACTGGGCACAGTGGCCCACACCCATAATCCCAGCAACTCTAGAAGCTGAGACAGGAGGATCTCAAATTCAAGGCCAGCATGTCCAACTTAGAAAGATCCCATCTTGAAAAAAAAAATGACTGGTGATGTAGTGTAGGGGTAGAGCACCCCTGGGTTCAATCCTTAGTACCTCAGTAAGTAGATAGGTAGGCAAATAAATAAATAAGTAAATAAATAAATAAATAAAAGTGAAGGCAGGCACAGCCTTTCAACCCGAGCAGTGCCTTTCCTATCTGTGGCATGGACAGGGATTCTGTGCAAGTGTTAATTGGGGGAAACTGGCCAATTCCTTAGGGAGAAAAAAGGAAAAAGAAAGCAAAGAAAAACGTTGGAGAAAAAAAAAAAAAAAAAAAAAAAAAAACACATGACCCCAGCTTTCTGACCTAGGAACCTAAATTTTTGATTATCTGTGCCACAAACGTGGAGTATTATTTCTCTCTGGAAGGCCACCTCAACTCCCCCAATCTGCAATTCATTACAGGTAACACACATACCAAAAATGAAGACCAAAAAAAAGGGAAGAAAGCGCATGACTAGGTTATAATTATTTCCTAGGCATAAGGAGGACATACAGATTCAAGCTACTAGAAGAATAAATAGGAAAAGCAGGACTCTACTTTAGAGATTGCTGGTTTCTTATAAATTATTTATGGACATATCTTAACATAAATTGGTTCAAAGTTAATCTAACCGAGAATTGGCTGGTCCACTTCTCACTTGGACTCCTGAGATTTAGAGATATTGTTCCTTTTACAAAGCCACCGCCACTTAGCCAAATACAATATACATGCAGTTAAATTTCAACAAAGGTAATAAGGCTTCTCAGATCTACTCCCTGGTCATGAGCCACATCTTTAAAGCAGGTCTCCAATCTGAACCTAAGTAGAGAAGTCCATGCTCACCCTATGACATCATCATCATCCAGCAGAACCAGTGTAGAAACAATTAACTAAACTGGTTGTTTGATGACAAGTTAACAACATTTTACTTATTGAACTCTAACCATATGTTGTGTTCTTTTTGCCTGACATTCTCTCACTATCTCTCCTAATCCATACAACCCAGTTATTAACTCTAATTTCTGATGAAGTAACTGAATCACAAAATGAATGCAATGCACCTTAGATACTATGTTTCCAGCACCTTTGTTTTATGATAGAGGAAAATGAGTCAGGTGGTTATTTAATGTCAGAGCCAGCACTAGATTATAGTTTCCCACTGGGTGAGCCTAGACTTGGGAGGTTTGGAACTTGGGGTTAGACAGCAGCATTTACATCCTGGCTTTGGCACTCACCAGTTGAGTGTTCTTGGACAAGTTATGTTACTTCTGTAAACCTAGATTGCTTTCTTTACATTAAGAAGAGTGATTCTATGGCCCTGGGCTTAGTGAGGATGAGAAAAAGATGAGTTGTGAAACAGTTCCTTGCCTGGCATAAAAGCCTTGGTAAAAAATAAATAAATAAATAAATAAATAAATAAATAAATAAATAAATAAATAAAAGCAAGGCCCTGTTGTTCCTACTATTAGTTATGCTGTCACTCATAGCTCATTACCAGCAGCAGCAGGTTAGTGTCAATAACCTGCTGCCATCATCACCAACGTTACATCATTGGTAACGGAAAGCTGCTCTGTCACTGCTCTTGCTCAAAGGCTCCCTTCCTTTTGAAACCAGCCTCTCCATCTTCCCTCTCAACTCAAACTTTGCACTGAGACACAACTCAAACCACAACTCTCTTACAGAGCTGTCCCTCACCTACCAGCATCTGTTCCTTCATCTGCTTTTTATATTACTAGATTTTCAAATTGGCCTTTGAAAATGTGATGTCTTAGGGTGTTATCTAATTTCTTCTTCCCCCATGAAGTGGGTTGCTCTTTCAGGAAGGGGGGCTATCATTCACATTTCTTTGTTTATCACTTACTTTTTTAATATAGTGAGGGGTTCATAGTAGGTCTTCAACAAATACTTGCTAGATTAAAAACAAAGCCTCTTCTCAGCTATGTAAGAGTCTTTCAGCTTTGCAATCTATCCTAGGTCTGGATTCACATAGTACATTAGTTTATAATAGTCACATTTTAAAACAAAGTGACTCCTAAATTACAGTACACTGGCATCAGATCCTCACAGAGTTCTTTCTCTAGCGAAGGTAGCATGCTGCAAAGAAAGTTTCTCTATGAAAGAGTGGCACTAGCACAGGTAAAAATTCCTAAGGCCAGACTGACCATAACATTGACATACAGCTCATAAATTGCCAAGCACTGTGGTTAGTCTACTACCTTTGCTAAGTTATTGAGTTTCTAAAATTTCATAACATCCAAAGATTTTCTGTAGATCCAAGGCCTATGTAATAAATAAATCATAGGCCCATTCTATTGGAGGTAGAGTTCTTACCTAACATTCATTTCCTATAAACCCCTCAAAATTATAAAGACTATATTATAAATTCATGTGCTATAATGTTAAACTTAAAAATTACAAGTCCTCATTCTTTATACTTTTTTATAATATAAATGCCTAGCTTTTATTTTGCATGTCATTCTCTAATGAATATTTTAAATTTGTGGTTTCATATCCTCTTTGACCTTTGACTAACACCCCTAAATCTAGTTGCTACCCAGAGATAATCACTTGTATGAGGTTGGTCTGTGTTCCCCTAGAGCTTTTTCCTATAAATTCACAAACATATATTTATATCCACAGAGAATATGGATACTCTTTTGTGATTTGTTTGTTTAGTATGAATGCTGTCATGTTGTACATGTCATCCTATAAGTTGTTTGTTTATCCTGTAAGAAATGGTGCTGGGGAGAAACTTACTTGCCAATTTAAAAAAAATACATGTGACTCATTCTTTTTAGCTGGGTACATTTTCACAATTTGTTTAACTAGTTCTTTATTAATGAACATTTAGGCCATTCACAATTTTTTGCTACTACTAATTTTTTGCTATATTGCAGGAATAATCCTTGCTAATGTTTCTCTATTATTCTCAATAGCATTTGTTAAGAATTATTTTTATAAAGCATACACCCTAATTACATACAACCCCTCAATAAAAATATAGTGTATTTTTCTTTATTGTTTAACTGGAATAAATTTCAACTCTGGCTTTTATCTATACTAATATTAAAGTGAGAGATCTATCTTCACACTAAAACAGGAGTGAGCAAACTACTAACCACGGGCCATTCCCATCCATTTTTTTTAATGTATAAAGTTTTATTGAAATAGCCACAATCATTCTTTACATATTATGACTGCTTTTCTACTACAACAACAAAGTAGAATTGTTGTAAGAGAGACTCTATGGCCCCCAAAGTCACAAACATTTACCGTTTACCACAAATGTTTGTGGACCCCTCAACTAGAACACAAAACATTATTTCTCAAAAATTTTTTTTCTATTTCTATAAAGTGCCAGTATCTTTACATTTAAAGCATAAGACATGTAGAAGCACTTGTTTCTTTAAAAGGCAAACAAAAAAATCCATATCTGCTGAACAATATATTTTTTGAGCTCCATAATCAAAACTACATAATATTAAGCCACATCTGCCCTGGATCCTTCATAATTTTTGAAGATATTGAATGAATTAATTAAATTAAGGATTCTCCTTTAAATAGCAGGTTATCCCTCAGCCTGACAGGAAATTTAGGTCACCATTTCGAAGAAAAATACAAGTTTTTAGAAAGATTTACCTATTATAGCTGAGTGGCATGTAGTAATATTTGAGATGAAATAAGATTACAGAATGAAGTAACTAGTAGAATAAGCCAAGGGGCTCGTGCTTCTTGGCCTCCCTGCAACCTTTGGCATCTGGGATGGTTGTATTAGACCCTACTAAAATCCTGGTTAGTTTTCACATTTGAAAGCACCTACAATTCATGCGTAGAAGGAGATATTTCTAATAGGAATTTTATTTATTCAAAATACTTAAAGCTATACAACATTCACAGCAAACTCTACGTTGCCACTGACTGCAAAATTTATGCTAAAGTTGGAAAACCGTTCTCAGTGGATAATAAAAAAAATATAATTTGAGCTTAATCTATGCTCATATACAATGAACTGATTCTTAAAGAGTTAGTCACTAATAGTGTCTACAACTTATTTAAAATGATATAAGGAGACTCAAAGCAGCACAGATGAATTTGTTGTCATTAGAAATCTAAATGTTTTGAACTCAATTTGCCAGATAGTGCTACACTGGGAACAGGGCTTCCAGCCATTGTCCTATGTAAATTTTAAAATTCTTTCAGCATTCCTAATTATGAAATGTTATACACAGTATAAAGAAGGTCCCAACAGTTGTACAAAGCACCAAATTCTCATTTTATTCTCCCCTATAGAAAGAAAGAATAGAGAAATGAGTTCACTGGTTTTGTTTGATAAAAAATAACAATAATATTAATTACTTCGCAATTATTTGCTGATTTACAGTTGGCAGATTTCTTGTAAACTTCTCTGGTAACCTGTCTGCTTAGTCTTTTAGGTGATTGGGCTATAGTAACCCACAGTTGCCCCTCTTCCTGAAAACTAGTTTTAAAAAATTAGTGCATTAGCAATTCCTATTAAAATCCCAATGACATTTTTCATAGAACTAGAAAAAACAATCATGAAATTCATTTGGAAAAATAAGAGACCCATAATAGCCAAAACAATCCTTAGCAAGAAGAGTGAAGCAGGAGACATCACAATACCAGACCTTAAACTATACTACAGAGAAATAGTAACAAAAACTGCATGGTATTGGCACCAAAATAGGCAGGTAGACAAATGGTACAGAATAGAAGACACAGAGACAAACCCACATAAGTATAGTTAGCACATGCTAGACAAAGGCACCAAAAACATACATTGGAGAAAAGATAGCCTATTCAACAAATGGTACTAGGAAACCAGAAATCCATATGTAGTAAAATGAAATTCAACCTCTATCCATCACCCTGCACAAAAGTCAACTCACAGTAGATCAAAGACTCAGGCACTAGAACAGAGACCCTGCACCTAATAGAAGAAAAACTAGGCCCAAATCTTCATTTTTTAGGTTTAGAACTTCCTTAACAAGACTCCTAAAGCACAAGAAGTAAAATCAAGAATCAATAAATGTGATGGATTCAAACTAAAAAGTTTCTTCTCAGCAAAGGAAACAATTAATAACGTAAAGAGAGAGCCTATAGAATGGGAGAAAATCTTTACCACACACACCTCAGATAGAGCACTAATCTCCAGGATATATAAAGAACTCAAAAAACTTAACACCAAAAAAACAAATAACTCAATCAATAAATGGGCTAAGAAACCAAACGGACACTTCACAGAAGAAGAAATACAATCCATCAATAAATATATGAAAAAATGTTTACCATCTCTACCAATTAGAGAAATGCAAATCAAAACTACACTGAGTTTCCATCTCACTCCAGTCAGAATGGCAATCATCAAGAATACGGGGGTTGGGGACTTAGCTCAGTGGCAAAGTGCTTACCTAAGGCATGCAAGGCCCTGAGTTTGGTCCTCGGCCCTGAAAAAAAAAAAAAAAATGCAAGCAACAATAAATGTTGGCGAGGATGTGGGGAAAAAAGTACACTCATACATTGCTGGAGGGGCTGCAAATTGGTGCAACCACTATGGAAAGCAGTATGGAGATTCCTCAGAAAACTTGGAATGGAACCACAATTTGACCCAGTTATCCAACTCCTCAGTTAATACCCAAAGGGCTTAAAATCAGCATACTATAGTGACACAGCTAACGTCAATGTTTACAGTGGCTCAATTCACAATAGATAAACTATGAACCAACCTAGATGCCCTTCAACAAATGAATGGATAAAGAAAATGTGGTACATATACACAATGTAATATTACTCAGCCTTAAAGGAGAATAAAATTATGGCATTTGTACGTAAATGGATGGAGCTAGAGAATATCGTGCTATATGAAATAAGCCAAACCCCACAAACCAAAGGCCAAATGTTTTCTCTGATAAGTGGATGTCGATACATAATGGAGGCAGAGGGTAAGGAAGAATGAAGGAACTTTGGATTCTGCAGAGGGAAATGAGGAGAGAGGGGTGTAGAGATTGGAAGGACAGTGGAATGAGACAGACATTATTACCCTATATACATGTATGACTAAACTACCAGTGTGACTCTGTACCAAGTGCAGCCAGAGGAATGAGAAGTTATGCTCCATTTGTGTACAGTGTCAAAATGCATTCTACTGTCATGTATAACAAATTAGAACAAATTAAAAAATTAAAAATACATTTAAAAATTAGTGTATTAGTTTGTTGGTGCTGTAGATGTGTGGGAAAAAAAATGCAAAGAGGAGAGGTAAAGAAATAACTGATTTTCCCTACAAAAGTTTAGGTCCAGGTTGGACACAGGACCCAGTTTGTGCAGGATAACCAGGTATGTACCAGATTGCTCTACTATAATTATGAACATCCCTCACCACTTGACAAATGTCAGAAATTGAACTATAAATTCTGCACTTGATCTCACTAGGCTCAGCTCCCTTCATTTTTGCCTCCTCCAGTGTCTTCCCTCCATCTCTTCTTCGAGAGTTCTGATTAAGAAGGAAGATATTGAAAGAAGGGAAGCATTGGATTGGAAAAATCAACAGAATCAGAAATGAGAAGGGCTTCAGAGATTCAGAGAGCAAGAGATGAAGGAAGTAGTGGATGCTGCAGAGTCGGGTAGGAAGTCTGGGGTCAATGACAGTTTCGCTTTGCCTTCTGGTTGGTCGACCGGGTCAGGGGAAGGGAGTTACATGCTTCCATGTTGGCTATGAGGGTGAGCATTAGGGACAGTCTTCTGTGCAAAGACTGTCACAGTCATAAAGACACTGATCAGTACCATTAGAACAGGTTAAGGAACAAACAGGAATATCCTTGTTCTGAGATCTAAAATGACAGCAGAGACTCTTTCAGTGCCATCGTGGAAGCTGGTATTTGAAAGTCTCTGAATCCTGAAGACCCAACAGCCAAGAAGTGTGCAGGCAACCGCTGGTTTATCAATTTAAGGAAGAGTTCCATAGCCTACACAGCTAGACCAACTCCCCTTGAACTCTCGTCTGCCCCACCCTCTCCTCTAAACAAAGGTTCCCTCTATTTCCTGGTCCAGATAATTTCAGAGTGAGTTTTCTCCTTAGGGATGCCCTGCCTAGGTGAAAAACATTATCTGGTTGGAGTTCCAAATTTCTCAGGAGCTGGGGATCCAGCTCTCAAACTTACTTCTCACGCTGTCATCAGCAGGGTACTGGGCAGTTGAAGGACTGTGATACTATGTGGCTTGTGCTCCCAAGTAACCATAACAGACACACTAAGTGATTACAGACAAACAATATAAAAAGTATTATTATAGTGGTTGTATAGCTAACAGTTATTGTTATCTGTCAGACTTCATTCTAAGTGCTTCAAATTTAGTAATCCATATGATTTCACACAGCCCTAAGGATGATGGTATTATCCCCAATTTATACATTAGAAAACTGAGGTTAAGCAATCTGCCCTAAGTCACATGGTAACAGCATAACCAGAATTCAAATCAGGGTAATTAGGTTCCAGACTTTACACACTCAACCACTTTACTCCAGTGATCCTCTCACACAAACTCTTTTGAAATCCCACAGTAGGTGAGACCTTAAAACCAGTTTTCGATGCCTAACTTTTAAACCATTTTGTCACAATTGTTATAACCCAAAGTCATTGCAGCAAATCGTACACACTATTCACTATTCTTGAATTTTTCCTCTTGAAAACTAAAATGTAAGAGACACAATGCCTTGTAGTTTCCCAAATTCCTGTGAAGCAAATAATAATCTTAAATCTTTCCAACTGTTTCATTGCTTATACTATGAAAATCTTACTTGGATTTCTTCTAAACCAAAATAACCTGCCAAAATATTCAGGGAAGAAAGCTCATGATGGCGTTATATTCCTTTTTTGAAAGCTTCATTTAGACACCTACCAGAGATCCCTTCATGGACACAGAAAAATCTTAAACTGTCTCTATTTGATTGTGCTTGCCTAAGGCATTAAGTCCAATCCACCATGTCTCACCTCAGTAACTCGACACAGACTAGAAAATTCTTACAGTCAGCTTCCCCAAGGGATTTGTTAAGTTTCACATGCATTTAGTCGTGCAGTTGCCCTGCTCAAATTGATAAACTTGTAGCTAAATTCTTTCTGCAGCAATGGGCTGTTAGGCTTATGTTTTTTATCACCAAGAGAATAAATATCACAAAAGAAGCTGTTACTATGTGTTAGTGTTACCCATTAGTTTTTAGCATAATTGAGCTTACATTCCAATTTCTCAGTAACTGATAAGTATTTATTTTGTGGATGTGGTTAAAAGGTGAAAGGAATTAAAAAGAGCTAATGCTGAAATATATTTGTAGTAAAAAAAAAAAAGAAGAAAATTTGATGTCTTAAAGTGAGCAATCAAATGAAACAAAAATTATGAATAAAACTATTATTTTTATGAAAACTCTCAAGTTGCTATGAAACATGGCTATACAAGGGAATTTTTTTCAATGGATCCACCTCATAAAAATGATGTAGCCTAACTTGTTTACATTACACAGAGTTCCAAGGTCACAAACCCCAATGACAACAGAGTCAGGACTAGATCATTGGTCTTCTGACTTTGCAAATCATATGATTATGACAACTTTGGTAAACATATGCCTCTGAAAGTCCAGTTGCAATCAGAAACTGAAGGTATATTAAATCAACACATTACAGTCATTCAAATCATCATTCATTCTCAATCTGTTACTCACACTATTTTTCTACTTCTCTACTTTAGCCTCCTGGGTCAATAAGCACTATCATTTATTTTATATACTATGTTCCTCAACTAGAAAGCCTTTCAGGAATTGTCCCAGTCTTCAGACCTCCACCTCTCCAATCCTATAGGACACAGAGCCACTGCATTATCTGCTTGAACAAGGTGGGCCTATTGCTTTAACTCCATCTCTTCAACTCTGTATTTGTCTGTTTACAATGTCTCAGGATCCTACACACAACCATAAGCATTTTCTTCCTGAGTAATTTTTGATTCCTGTTCTCAGAAGCCTTCAATGGCTCCCAATTGCCTCTTGAATCAAATGAAAACTCCCATCCAAATGATTATCTTCACACCTAAGTACCTTCATCTTCATTCAATACGTTTATTCAGCAAGTATTTGTTGAGTAATCACTTTGTGCCCAGTTAGATGCTAGGCTATGTAGGAAATTATAAGATAGATGATACAGTTCCTGCCCTTCTGGATCCTAACAATCAATCTGAAGAGACAAAACATGCTCACATTAAACATTTTTATAGCAGGAAAAGGCTGCCCCTGACCATGCACTCATAGAAGGCAGTGGAACACACAAGTCAAAGTTTACTGAGAGCCAGCGTATTTGTGTGAGGCTTCCTGAGCTACACATGAAGTGAGCGGGGCTTGTTCCAGGATATATGACAAAAGCACATTTTCCTGGGCCTCCATGGTGGGAATGAGTATTCTCTAAATTCAGAGACTAAGTGACCAGTCTGCCTGAAGTAGAGCCTTCTTAGGCTTAGTAGTCAGAAATGAGGCTAGGAAGTAGTCAGAAACAGAATAACAGTGATTCTTTAAGTATATGTTGAACAATTTGGAATTCATCTTTGCACAAAAGGGAGGACAAGGGATTACTGAGTGAGAATACAGCAAGAAGAAAGTGATTATTTTTCTAGTAGCAATATCCAGGGTGGAATTTTAGATAGGAAATGATTAAGCCAGTGCAATGTTAGGAGATAAGGTCACTAACAAGAGCATACATAGATGGAGGAAGAAAAGGAAGACAGACTGAAGAGACTTTCTGAAGGCACACTATTAATACATTAAAAAAAAAAAAAAAGACAGCCAGGCAGAGGGGCTCACTCCTATAATCCCAGCAACTCAGGACGTTGAGGCGGGAGGATTTCAAGTTCAAGGTTAGCCTCCGCAATGTAGCAAGACTGTCTCAAAATAAAAATATAGAAAGGACTGGCGATGTAGCTCAAGTGGTTAAACACCTCTGGGTTTAATAATAATAATAATAATAATAATAAACAGACAAACCCAGGGGATTGCAGTACATGCTAAGGTAATAAAAGAAGAAATTTTCAATTTAAAAAAAAAAACATAATAAAGCAAGGAAAAAAGGGAGTGGTGAGGTGGTGAGTCTGAAGTGTCAGCAGGGCAGATTGAAGAGACTAGCCTCAACTTCAGATAGGAAACAGGGATGTGATCTAGATTCATAAGATACTAGCATAAAAGTGATAGTAGGAGACTGCTATGCATTTCCAAAAGCTCATGACTTTTTCCTGCTGAGCATTCACCTCCTTTACTTTTCTCAGGCTCTTGCCTGGAGTGACAGCCAAGTGGAATGTGGGCAGGGTTACTTCTAAGCTGGACCCAAATGTACTACCACATATTATCCTGTTGTCTGTCCCTTTCACCAGTTGAATGAAAATGGCTCTTTGAACCTACAGGAAGACTCCGAGAACCTAGGATTTGGCTGGACAAAATCTGGATCCTTTAAATAACTGTATAGAATAGAGACCCATACACATGGAGAATTCCACTAAATCTGATAGAAAAGATATAACCTTTGGTTGTATTAAGTTGCTGATATTTAGAATTGTTTGTTGCAGCAGTCAGCCTACACTAATATGGTTGGGTTTCCAGAAGAAATCTATGTCCTACACAAACCCAACTGTTAAAGCAAACCCTATGGTCATCTGCACCTTATTCAATGCCCACTCCCTGTTTTGTTTTTTCATTTCATTCTACTTCCTAGAATGATTTCCACCACACGAGGCCTTGTCCTTCCTGGTCTTACTATTTTTGCATAAGTTTTACATCCTGTATTAAAGGAGCTTCTGATTTACCCCAGCTGACAATAGTCACTGCAATCATTTTCCCAACCCCACAGCACTTGTGCAAATATCTCCATCCATCTGTAACTGGTTATGACTATGTTTTTATGTTTATTTTATCTGTTATCATGTATCTCCATTTATATTTGTTCCATTAGATTATAAACTCAATATGAACAAAGATTGTGTTTCCTATTTCCTTTGTAATTTCCTACATGCCTCATATATTGCCCTACACTGTCAGTGCTTCATAAACTCAACTAATTGAAGTTCAAACTTCTACTCATATACTTGCACCAGATGCGTAACCACTCACAAAATCTGTGCCTACAACATAAATACATGCACAGTTTTGCAGTAGCACCCTCGTTTATCCAGTGTCATCAAGGAACAAGCTGGCCCACAGAGTTAATCTTAGCAATCAAATATAATGCAGCAGGGAGGAACACAGTGGCTCAATGACACAGCACGCTTAGCTGGCATCCTTGCCTAAAAAGCTCTCTAGTAAATCGCACTTTGACAATAGTCATTAAAATAGGTCTCTACTAGACATCTGGTAGCAAACAAGTTCAAACTGGTTAATATCAGTTTACACTTGTCGGACTTGGGCAACACTTGATAAAATATTTTACATCAAAGGCTTTTGACACTCCAGATATCATTAATCTTGTCCACAATTCCCTAAGACTTAACTCACTAACATGGTACCCATGCCACCCATGTCACCAGGAGAGGGAGGGGCTCCCTCCTTCTTTGTACTAGGTCATTTTGTATAAATGTCAATTACAGCATTCATCACACTATGTGGTAATGATGAGCTTTTCTACCTACTTCACAAACATTTTGAAAACAAGGACTGAATCTCACTCCTCTGCAAATTCCCAGTGCCTGTGTAGCACTGCAGCCTCCTAAGTTATATTATTTGTGATACACTTTTACTATAAGCAACAGAAATCCAAGGAAAACACATGTGAAAGAAAAAGAAACCACATAACAGTAAGGATAACTGAAACTAGGAAAAATAGATCCCCAGTAGATTTCCCTGCCCAAGTACATCATTTTGGAGCATCTTTACCAAAGGTAAAAAGTTTTAATTAAAATTGTTTCCCTCCCAAAATGCAAAAGGAAATAACTAAAAAACTATACATAATTATTGGAAATAAAAATACTGGAAATATGCACTGGATAATCATTTACAAAATGCAACTGTGCTAGACAAGAAGTATAACATTTATAATAAACCTCATCTAATTCTTCATGTATGCATACTGAAAAGCAAGGTACAGCAAAGTTCAACTGGACTTTTTAAAAACCAGAGTCAATAATTATAATCAAAGAAGCAAAAATTACTGTCTAAAAAACAAAATTGCTATTTAAAAGTAATCTGCATTTTCACTATGTTCCACATCATATGGACATGAGGAACACAATATGAATAGGATGTCGTCACCACCTTAAAGGAAGACAGTGCAATGAATGAAGAGGCAGGAGCACCAGTACCAGAGGAGTATGAGCCATGATCTGGTCAAGGAGAGCAGGAAAGTTGGAAGAATGCTACTGCCTGCCATATGGCAACAGTAGGGGCTATTTCACAGAAAAGGTGGCACTTCTGTCCTTTGTTAAAGAATATAGTTGAGAGACAGGAGGAACAGCATAAACCAAAGCAAAGAATGATAAAATATAGCATATTTAGGGGAAAAAAATGATCTCCCTATAGGTGGGGAAAGATTATAGGAGAAGTATTAGCAGGTCAGAAAACAGGAAATGAGGTTGCAACCTGTGAAGGGCCTCCTAGGAAGCTGGGGAACCTGGAGCTTCACTCTGTACACCAGGGGGAGCCAGTGCAAGCTTGTTGGTTGTTCCCGCCCCCAATTGAGGTGAAATCCCCATAATATAAAATCAATCATTCTAATATGAATAATTCTGTGGCATTTCTGAATGAGGTATCAACCACTGCCTCAATCTGATTCCAAAATATTTCCATTGCTCCCCAAAATAAACCCTGCACTCACTTAAGTAGAAGCTCCCCATTCTCTGCTTCCCCCGTCACCTGACAACAACCAACCTATCTTCTGTTTCCATAGATATACTGATTCTGAATATTTCATATAAATGGGACCATATATGTGTCATTTTGCATCTGGATCTTTTATTCAGCATAACATTTTCAAGGTTCATCCACATTGGTGTATGAGTACTTCATTCCTTCTTGTAACTGAACAATATTCTATGATATGCATGTAACACAATATCTTTATCCACTCATCTGATGCATCTGAACACTCTTTTTTAACTTTTTGTATGTGTGTTGAATTGTGCTGTTATGAGTATGCAACTACTTTTTTTGTGTACCCATTTTCAAATCTTTCAGATATACACCTAAAAGTAAAATTGCTGGGTCATACAAAAAAATTTATATTTAACTTTTTGATAAACTACAAAATTACTTTCCCCAGTGGCTGAATCCTTTTACATCCCTACCAGTACAAGTCTTTAAGCAGGCAGTGACACCCAAAGAATGAAGCAGTTAAATGGCCATTCTGATGGTGTAGATGAAAGACGGCAGTGCCTGAGCCAGGACTAGGTAGTAGAAAACATGGAAGGGCTGAATACAGAGCACACAGAGGAAGGAATACCATGGAAGAAAGAATCAGATACGACTCCTAGGCTTTGATCTTGAGAAAGCGAATGGACAGTTAGTTCAACCATCAACGACATTACAGAACAAGAAGCAAACCCAAGAAGAGGATTTGGGATATCCCAGCTGCTCCCAACGATATTAAATGGGTCATTAGGAATTCTGGTCATGGGATGAGGTTGAGTTTCACTGTAAGTCTAATGATGGTTAAGAAGGAGAGGGTAGTCTAGTCAAGGAGTTATGTAGAACAAACTGGAGATATGCAGGACAAAGTCGTTCAGAGAGTGATTTAGAGAAGAGAACCAAGGAAAGCAGTTGGGAGGACACTCACAGTCAGTGCAACATGAACCAAGACCATGAGGATAAGAACAGAGGAATGGGGAAGTGGAGACTCAGAGTACAAGAGCCAAAACTAAGATTTAAAAATTCTTTACTGGTACTTCATTCAGAAAGGCTGGATCCTAATTCATGGTTAGTTCTATATGGGATTATTTCCACTTTGCAAATGACAATCTGATGTTTGGGAAAATGCACTTTCCCAAAACACACAGCTAGTGTCAGAACTAAAATTTGAATCCAGGTTCCTTCTATGCACTGAGTTGCCCCAATTTCAGTCTCCCACTGAAACAGTCCTCTTTCTTCTCTTCTTTAAAACATTTTCCAAGGTGTGTTTCTCCAATAAAACAATAATTGTTCCAAAGACAGAATCCCGTTTCAAGGAATTCAAAGTATTTAAATATTTAAAACATATACTAGAATGGCTATCCAGTTTTTTAAATTTAAAGTTCTAATAGCAAGCACTTATTGTGCAAACTTTCTCAAAGACTTCATGTAGCTTCTCATTATATGAAATAATTTTTGTTTATTTAACATTTTTAATGGAGAAAAAATATTTTGTGCTCTAATATGTAATTGACAAGGGCTTAACATAGTTTTGATGTATTGTAGTTTGTATTTTGCTGAAAGATAAGTATAAGTAGTATTAACCTAGCTTATCTTTTGTTAACAGGTATTAATTTAATATACAGGAAGTTAGTCTGGAAGTATCTCTCCTAACAGAGAGAATAGTATAGTATGATGGAATGCCACAAGGATTTACATTTTTTCTTAATAGTGTTCATTAAATACAAATATAAGTACTCACATGTTTATAGTATTTATGGAATTCATAATACAGTATTTCAAACAAAATAATAAATAACTTCCTGCCCCAGTCCATCATACATACTTGCTTTGCCTTCCTTCCCCATAAAGTGCCAGGCTCTATCCCCTTTTAACTTGTAAAAGTCAAAGGAGGATATCTCTGCAAACTTGCTTGTACCCCTTCCCTAGGGTAGAAGGTAATTAATTTGACTTAAAATTCTCCTCTTAAATTCCTTCTGGGGTATGATAAGCTAAGATTCTGTTTATGTAAACAAAAGTGCTTAATTAAACAGAGTATGGTGATAATGCCACGAAGAACTGGAAAGATTTTCAAGTCACCATTTTATTACTAAAAATTGACTATATCTAATGGAGTTTCCATGAACATATATCTGTTCTTTAAAAGGTAACAATATTTAATTTCCTAATACTTTAATTTCTTTTTTCAAAACTTACTTTGCTTCAAGTTAAAACTAAGTTCTATAAAAATTTATAAGAGAATGATTAATTTCTGGTGGGAAATAAAGGCCACAGTCTATCAGTAAACCACAGGAAAGTGGAAAACAACCTTTAGTTGAACTAAGGCAACATACAAAGAGGTTACAAAATGACCTTTTTATCTTCTATGACACTATTATCAAATTCAATAGACATTTTGAGGTATAAAATCTTTTTACTTTGTGCATTTGCTTATAATTTCCTGTTAAATTTCTTACCACTTTAAATCTTCTGACCCTACACAAAGCAGGGAATTTGATTCTATTTTCCTCTAGAATTCCTCACCTCCTTGGGTCTCCCAACCCTGTCTTCAGCTGCCTCCTTGAAAGTTCCAATTTTATTTTCTTCTTGGAGTCTATTATTTCTCCTACTCCCAAACCTCTAAGACTGGCCAATCAAACCTATACTCACTTCCCTGTGCTGTCACATAAGCTCCAACTTTTTAAGGGCCTATGGGCATTTTTAAACACATCAACATCAATTCAAATGCAAGAGAACCATCATTTTCCTTGCCAAACCAGCTCCATATCTCAATCTTCCAATTTTGATTATTAACAATACCATTGCTCTAGTTATGCAAAACTTTGGAGTCATCTTTAACTCATTTCTCTTTCATACTGAATTTAATCATTTCTTCCTTATAATTTTTTTTTCAATACAGATGTTTAGTGTCTTCACATGAAGGTATTAAATAGTTTGTACTCTGATACTTGGCTCAGAAAACATGGTCACTATATTTCCTGGTTCCCTACTGTCTCCCATACAGTACTTCTAAAGCAACAGTTAAGTATAGCAACTTACCTGCCAGACAATCTCATGTCAGACTTAATGACAGATTCTGAGGCCAAAGATAAGCAAGGTCAGTCACTGCTGATCATCCCTGACTACTTCAGTTCTGGACACTCCCTGTACCTGAGAGCTGAACAGTGGCATTCTCCAAACACCTGGAAATTAAACCGACCTATGAAATTTCTACCAAAATAATAATATATCAGAGCAGAAATAGGCAAAGTCATTTTAAAGAAACAATGGAGCTCGATGTGGTGGCCCATGCCTGCACTTCCCAGGGAGGCTGAGGCAGGAGGATCACAAGTTTGAGGTTAGCCTGGCAACTTAGAGAGACCTGTCTCAAAATAAAAATTAAATTTAAAAGTCTGGGGATATAGCTCAGTGCTAGAGCATTCGTCTAGCATGCACGCAGTCCTGGGGGTTCAAAACAGAATGGTTTCTATGCATCAAGATTTGAAAATTATTTGATCACCTAAAGAAGGAACATGATACTCACAAAGGTTCTTTAACTACAAGTACTGCTTAGGAAATGAGAGCCACAGAGACAAATGCTGGGTGTGCCCTTTTTCACTCACTATCCCACAGATAAGACTTTAGAAGTCCTGGTGCTACTGAACAGTCCACGTGCAGCTGGCCACACTAAGCTGTTCTAGTTTGATTCATCCAAATTCCCTTCTGAGTATGATCCAGTTCTCCACATTGGAAAAGAATGTTTGGGAACTAGTAAGACAAGTATTCAATCTGTGACTGGGTTTGTCATTGTAAATGAATGATTTGGCATTCTGATTTTATTAGCCTCATGAATGTGGTTAATGTAAGTCCACCTGAGAGAGATGGATCTGCCCTCAGACAACATTAGACTTACGGATTGGTTACACTAAGTAACAGGCACTGTGTTACACACATAATCAAACTAAAAGGTGGTGAACATCTTACTATCAAAGGGAGATGCAGCACAATTTTTTACCTGGCCCTGAATGATATTTGGAAGCACTGAAAGGAAAGGATACATTTACAATCCAAATTGCTTTGAACTAGTCGTGGGTTATGATAGGAACAATGTAACTTGAGCAATGGAAAGTAACTGTCATTTGTATTTTTTGACTTCCAGTCATTAAATGAATGATGTGAATTATCTTTGAAGCTTTCCAGAGCCAGAGGAAAGAATTCTACCTATTTTTGGTCTCTACTGCCATTATAAGGATAAAAATAAGTGATCTCAAACACCAGTACCACGTACAGTTTCAAAGGAAGGTGCTGCTAGTGCTGCTGGGGAAACCAGGACGGATAGGCAGCCAAGCTAAAGACATCAAGGCATGTTTTACCAAAGGCTCCAACTGAGAATCTGCTTGCTTCCAGAGCAAAGACCTCCAAGTAGTCTTGGAGGGGACATTACCCCTACTATCTAGATTTATCTTACAAGGAATTTGATTCAGCTAGACTTATAGCCCAATTAACATGCAGGCTTTCTGAGAAAGCATCAAGAGCATCAACCTTCATTATGAAATGGTCACAAATATTCCTCTACAGAGTCATATATAACTTTCCTGTACCCAGTTAATTGATTTCTGACCAGCCTTCATTAATAAACCTCACCAAGAACAAATTTTGAATCCAAATGGATGCATTCTCCAATTACTTTAATAAACTATACACTCTCTTATAGTTTTCAAGTCTTTTCTCAGTCACCATTCCTCTAGTTGCTGAATTTGTTCACTGGTAGCTTTCCATTGTTCTTAGGACATTCCAAAAATAAGCAGTGAGGGGAAGTGGAAGGCGGTGGCACTCAGATTAATCAGCTCTAAGTACAATCATGTATAGCACATTAACTTGCTTGGAAAATTTTAAGCAACAAAAGCAATTGTTTCTGCTATTTATTCTTTTAATTTTATAATTGGAATGCTGGTTTTAATAATTAGAATATATGGTTTTAAAATCATTACAGCAAGTCAATAATAGTCATTTAAAATGTAATGAATTGATGGCTAATCTACACACTTATTCAATCATTCAACAAGCATTTGTTTACCACATACATTCAATTATTTTCATATTTAGGATTAGTCTGCAAATGCTTAGGTTAATGCTATTTCACTTTTTAATGGAAGACCTCAGTCTCAAAACAGGCCTCAAATCTTCTCCCTTTTCTCTATTTGCTATTTCAGGGAACAGAAACACAATCCACTGGGTCAGAATACTTTGCACATCATGGCTCCTTCACCCCTCACATCCCGTAGTGAATTTGTGTAGATTTGTCTCCTATTATTTATCAGTGCATCCCCATGCACACTACTTTTGAGCAGGGTACCTTTGGTCCCACCTCTTTCCTCTCTCCACATCGCCAGCAGAGTTAGCTTTCTAAACTTAAAATCTAACTAGCTCAATCCCAACCTGGCCTTCTTATAACTCTTTCAGTGTAATTCACAAGCACTGCGATAGGAAGAAGATAATAAGAGGCAAAATTAATTGCATGAAATACAAGTTTTAATGACTTCCTTAAATATAGTTTTCCAGTCTCATTTCCTGTCCTGTGACTATTTGCATCCAGTCACCACAGCCTATAAAGAATTCTCTTATGACTTTTCTGCCTCTGTGCCTAGAATGTCCTTCTCCATTTTATCCACCTCTCTAGTTCTTTCTCATCCTTTGAGACTTAAAGGGTCCCAAAGCCCTAAAGCCTGAGTTCATTCACTTATGGGCCTCCACAATAAGTCTGTTGCCCCAACCCTATGCCTCCAGAGTATCCAGTACCTACCTATTCCCCAGCATACATCATGCAAGTTGCAATTGCTGTTTGTCTTCCCTCCTGCCCCTCCTCACATTCGGACTGGGAGGTCCCAGTTGCACGGTGCCACATCTAGGTCATTGGTGGTCTCTAGCACCCTGCTCAGTGGTTGTTGTACAGCAGGCACTCAATCAATGTGCTGAATCACTAGATGTTGGGAAAGATTCCTAGAGGAGTTGTGCCATGAGTTCAAACCGGAAATATAGAAGAAATAAATGAAGAGGAAAATATAAATTGAAAAGCCTTCTTGAGGAAGAGATTTGGAGAAATTAAGTAAACCTCAGAAAAGTTTTGAAGAACAGGAGTTAAGTGACATGACTGGTAGCGCAGTGAAGACAACAAAAGAAACTCATGTTCCACTGTGCTTGCTACTCTGGTTGGTGACACACAAAGGTGACACATACTATTGGTGGTATAAAACTAGATTCAACTTCCAGAGTCCTCATAAAAAAGGTATCAGATAAATACGAGATTTTCTCTTTCTTCTTATACATTAATAGACCAGTTGAAAGCTTATGTCTTAATCATGTTTATGGATTAGTCGGGTTCTTACTCAGGACAGTACTTAATCATTGTTAACAATAACGGGTGTGTCTGTTTCTAAAGGACTGTCATAAACTAGAAGGAATTACTTTTTATAACTTTTTTCATTGTTAAGGAGAAGAGGAAAATTAAAGAAAATTGAGTCTTCTTTGACAAAGCTTTGCTGTGGTCATGTAGCAAAGGCAGTCTTCCGGAGTAAAAATAATCATCTTTTTAGTTACATGATCACCAGATTATGCCAAATGTTCATCTAGGAGGGCTTTATTCTATTGTTCCCAAAATATCTTAAATGCTAAAAATCACTATAAAATGCCCAAATGCTTTATAATGTAGCTACAAAACTGCAAGCACATACTTTTAGGGAAATTAATAAATGGAAAAATCCATTAGAAGTCAAGTCAAAGAGGCAATGATCAGTGAGGACTAAATGTCTTCAATCCATAGTTCAGCTGGAAAACATATTCAGAAGCATATCAAAGTTATTTGCTTTATCCTCTGCATCTATAACCCTTTCCCATTGTGTTTTAACATTAAAGTGGCTGTGTTCTTGTCTCCCTGGGTATGGGCCCACGACATGCAGCACAAGGGAGAGATGAGTCCAGTTCCATTGTGTCCTTGTCATTTCTAATATTTCTTTTCCAGGAAGCAAATATAAAAACCAGACAGAAGATGCCTTTTGTTCCCCTCTATCAGTTCCAAGACTTCAGTTAGGTGAGTAAATTCTCCCTTCTCACCAACCTTCCTGCTCACGGACACGGCACACTGAACTGCCACGGGACTGGGTCCAAGTGTTCACTGGCCTTGCCCGTGTACAGCCTACGTGACCCAGCCATCTCTCTTTTCTGTTTTTCTTTCCCTCAGTGTTTAATGTTTTTCTTCCCATGCAGGCAGAAATCCTTTGATCCATTAATACTTTTCTTGATGTAAAGAGCTTTACCCTCTATTCCATAATGATTAATTTTCAAGCCATAATTTAATGAAGAACTGTAGTACACAGACATTATAATTCTTAAACATATAGGTAACACATCACCAAATCAATGACAGTGACTTCTTAAACATGATTTGAATATTTTTCATATTAGCATTTTGATATATTTTATTGAAACTACACTTGTTAAAATTTTTTTCCAGAACTCCCATTTTCTTCTATTGATGTAGAACTAACAGGAGAAATTAATAACAATAATTAACTTTATCTATAAGTTTTCCAATAATTTAAAAGTAAAAAAAGAAGAATGTTCCTCTCATATGTTGATGGACAAAATATTTGATTACCATTTTAATTAATATGCATTTTATCCAAGAACAGAAAATTTTGTGAAACTGTTCCAAATTAAGTCATGGTAAAGACTAAACACAGCAAATAGGAATTAAAAGTATTTTTGACATCATTCAATATGTCTTATAAATTCATAAAATTATAGTGTCTAAAAACAAGGATTTAGCATTGAAATTTACCGTTTTAAGTCTATGACTTTTTTTTTTTTTTTACAAAATTTACAACTTTATACTGTCTTACTATATACTGTCATAAATTACTATCACTTGTTTTATGAAGACAACAGCACATTTTCTGTTTGAGGAAAAATGCTGTATCATTAGTGTTCAAAATCCGATTACAGTTTTGGTTTGTCTCTAGTCACTGGAAATAACAAAAACTTCTGTAAAGGTCTAAACCCAACTCCCCACTCTCAGGGATCATCCTTAATTTTTAAATCTATCCTGAAAAATGTAACACTTTTTCAAGCAGCTGATGCTTTAAACATGCTGGACTGGGCTGAGCATTCCTTCGTCCTGATGTCATGCACCAGCATTTGTCTCAGAAGACATCTTTTGTAGTTGCAACCAAAAGGCAAAAGAAATCAGAGCTGTGAACAGGGAGAGAGGGGCAAAGGAGGAAAACTGCTTAGACCAAATCACTCAAAAGAATTCTAACACAAACCTGTATGTTTTTAGTCACTCAACATGCACACTTTAAAATAAAGCCTTCCGACTTTTATAAGGTATTGTGTGTATTTTCACACTATTGGTTTTAAAAATACTCTCTGCTTTATGGTAATGTGTCACAGGGAAGTTAGCTATAGTTTCATGAAAGACGTTTTCATCCCTGACTGGCATCTTCTCAATAGCTGGGGCCCAGGCACACCGCGCTCTTCCCGGCAAGGCCCTCTGCACTGAACACAGTGCAGCATTCATAACGTATTCTCAGCACCGCGGGGCAGCTCACAGAAAAGCTTCTCCAGCCTAATGGGTTACATCACTGAAAAGTCTTCCATTGGCCTAGGTGAAAAACATGAATGCATGCCTCATTCATTTCTCCACCTTAAAAAAAATCAAGTAAAATCATATCCACCCTAAAGCAAAAGACTTGCATTCCCACAGCCCAGCTCCATCAAATCTACAACTAAATCATGCAATGGTACGACTAATTTGCTTAACTACCACTCACCTTCAAAACGATTTTTACAACCTGTGCCACTATTAAAAATACTCAGTAAGGTACCAAAAATAACTTGAATTTTTAATGGAATAATCTTTGATTGGTGCTACCATTGCCTTTAGATTTAGGCCGCATTTTAAAAATATACTTGACATGCAGTCATAGAACCAAAAAACTCACCCTTTCCACTGACATCAGCACCATAAACCAACGTGCACAGAGGTTTCCACTTCTTCTTTTTCCATACTTTTCCCAATGGTCAAAAGAAATCAGCTGCGTCCAATGCTTTTCAGAATGTGCCAAACATCTATGATTCTTTGGAAGGTAGACACCCACTAGTGTGTCCAAAATATTTTAAATTGAAGAGGACACACACTTCCCTCATCAGAATATGCCTTTTAAGGCTAACCCATAGTTAATGGCATGAAAACATTTTGACCTTTTTCTCAAAAAATAGATTCAAATGTGAATACAAGTAATCCTTGGGGGGGGGGGGACCCATTGCTCATATTCTGTACTCTAAATCATACAAATGAAGGAGCTGAAGCTGTCTGGCTGTGTTTTACAAAATGATACCAAATGTCCAAAACTACAGCTGCACAGAGATGGTCTAAAAGGCATGTAGTGTTCTGTACTGAGAGCATGGAATCCTTACAGTGGTATCCATGTGGACTCACAGGGTTGCTGTGACAATGGCAGCAGCTCCATGTCCTTACTGCTGTCTGTCTAAATGACAAGGGGAAGCCATGTCAATTATGAAGAATCGTGAACTTTATGACTAACAACTCACTCAAAGCCATTTATATCCTTGATCGTGTAAATCCATCCTTGCTCACCAATCCATGACATGATAGAACTTTATAGCTTCTTCTAAGTCATTTCCGTGCATCATGGGGACTCAGGCTGCCATCACCCATGTTCAAAATCTGCCTAAACATCCTTGTGAAATGCTCACAGAAATCAACTCTGCACTCCTATGTAGCTAAGAACTTTTTTCTGCTTTCTTTTCCTTTCCATGGTATGTCCTTTCTTAGAAATTGTTGATTTTTTGTTTTACAAACATAATCCCTAACTGGCAACATGAAAAAAAAAATTCTTCCGCAGAAAGTCTACACTGAGAATTCCAAAAGAAGCTGAATTCTAAAAGAAACTGAATGCCTTTACTAAGCATAACATATATCTTTAGCATTAGATAAACTCTACAGAACACAAGTGTAAATATTAATTCCTAAAATAGTAGAAGTTCCAATTTGCATAGGAATGGTCTAACAACAATGAGGCAGAACTTTTATTAACCAAAGTTCTCCTACTTGTGTTATATGTGCAATATAGATTTTTGTGTCCTGTAGATTTCTGACTTTGCAAAAATGCTCTAAAATATGCAGCCTCTAGAATGTGTAGCCATATTCATGCAAGCCCTACCTAAAACAGGAAAAAGAGAAACACTGAGATACATAAAGGCCACAGTTATCAAGTCCATCAATAGATAATATTAAGTGCAGTATTTTTCTGCTCTCCATTTTCTCTATCAATATATAATAGTTGCTTATCTGACTATAAGTGTATCTTGTTCAGAGAGGATTCTTACATGTTGTACTATATACCCCCATAATTTCTAGTAATTATCCTTACTATAGTTTAAACTCCCATTATGAAAGAATAGATATAATTTGGCCCTCAAATTCTTTACATACTTATACACATTATACCCAAGACTTCATAGTTTGCAAGATGGACATCAAGTCAGAAAATGTCCCTTGCTGCAAGCATCGTTAGCAATCTGAACTGTAGAACATAGAAATAGCTAAACTGAAGCTACAGATTTGGTGGCCATTCCTCAACAAACTCTTTTAGAAGACAGGAAAAATTCACAGAATATTCACATGACTAAGGATAATCAATGTCAACCATTTCCACCCTGCAAAAGAAAATGGAGCTTCTGTTAAGAATGAACAATAAGGACATTATTTGGTTCCATTGTGTTTTTCTGAAGGAGTTCCCATCTCTAAAAAGTACACGCAAAAGCAACAGTATTCCAGCTCTCCTGGCATTATTCAATTCAATGATGATGCTGTTGTAAAGATTTCTGTAAATACTAGAAGACAATTAAAAACTTCTTTAAATGTTATTTCTTTTCAAAACACCACAAGAAAGGTTTATAGAGAATTGAAATAGAAATACTTAGGAAGTTATTCAACCAAGATGGTCACATTTCTAAAGATCAATGAAACAGAATATTGATAAAAAGAATATTAGGTCTGTTATAGTTGATCACTTTTCCTTTTTTTACTTAATCCTTTTTGAACATTTTCATATCATAGAAGCCCTAAAAAATTGGATAAATACGACATTCTAATCCAAATTAAAGATACTTGAAGAGAGGTATGAGGAGGAATCCTCACTTCACTTACAGTTTCATGTAAAATATAACAGGGATTAAACCCAAACAAAAATAAGATTGAGCCATCATAATACAGGTTATGGATACATCTAAAAAGTATGTAACTCATTTCCAGAACAAGAGACAAGATATAATATGCTATTGCTGAATCTAGTCAGTTAGACTGCATTTAAAAACCACATTATATTGAACAATTTCTCCTCTGAATGAGCTTTGCTGTACAACACTTAATAATTCTATTTCATTCAATAAGTTTTTATAAGTTATATAATTATAGCACTGCATCACTAATTTATAGCCACTTTAGAGAAGGAAACCCAACACATATCATATAGTTTCAACCACATAAATTTATAGCATTTGACAAAGACTTTGGGAATGGATACTAGTGTGCATTATTTGTTTTTACTTTTTAAAGAAAAATTTTATAATTTTGGAAGAATGAAAATCTGAAATACCAGATAAAACTGTTCATCTCAAAAATTAATGATTCGATACAATTGACCTCCCCAGTCAAATATTGAGAATATAAGCAGACTTTAATATAATAAATTATCCCATCAATATAAAGCACACCTGCACACATACATGCAATTTAGTGAAGTCAGGAGTGAAATCATTTTTATAGTCTAAAGAAAATGTAAAATTTCACTTTCTTTTTGTTTTTTTTCCTTACAGTTAGCAGTAAAATTCCCCTTGACCTTTTCATATAATGTACTGGATAGAAGCAAGGGATTGTGCAGACTACAAGTTTATGGAATTTGGGAACTAATTGGATTTAAGAAGGCAGGGGTTGTCTCAAATACTGCCAAATCTTTTTTTTTTTTTTTTTCATACTGGGGATTGAACCAGGGACAGTGAATGACTGAGTCACATCCCCAAGACTTTTTAATATTTTATTTAGTGACAGGGTCTCAAGAATTTGCTAAGTGCCTCACTAATCTGCTGAGGCTGGCTTTGAATTCTCAATCCCCCTGCTTCGGCCTCTGGAGTTGCTAAGATTACAGGCATGCACCACCATGCCCAGCCCTGCCAAATCTTGAACATGTATAACAGAAGTAAGAGCAGGAAGGGAAAGGGGGTAGTGTTCTAAGGATAACAGATAGAGATTATTTTAAGTGGCATCTTGTTTTGGAATTTCAGATGTTGGCGATTTGTCTTGAGAGAGGAAACCACCAGGCAGTTAGAGAGATAAAGCAGAAAGATACAGTAGAAACCAAGGCAATTGATGGGGAAAAGAGATGAAATGGAATAGGACATCAGCAGAGGCCTACTACTTGACACTTTAGGAAGAACTATCTAGGGATAAAATGCACAGGGAAGAAAAAATGACCTGCACTTATTAGCACTTGTGCATTGAAGAACTGAGCCTGCAATGGCTCTGCCCATCAAGACAGTGTGCTGTGGAGATCCCACAGTTCTGCACCAAAAGGTGAAGAAAGACACCTGCCGCCATAAGAACATCTGACAAACATCTATGGGACACCTTAAGAAGATCCATTTGGTTTGACAAAATAACTCAACAGAGATTTGCTTTTCTTTTGTTTTGTTTTTGTGGTGCCAAAGGTCAAACCCAGATCCGTGCATGTTGGGCAAGCTCTCTCCCACTGAGCTATGTCACCAGCCCAAGATTTACTTTTAAATAGTCAACTTTCTGAGTATTTTTCTAATCAATTATTTTTCAGTAAGAATAAAAATTAAGTGTAATGATTTTAATATAAAATGTAACTTATAAAGTTATTCAGCAAAACTTTTGCCAGAGACACACTGTGCTTAATATGTGCCCTGTTAAGAATAATTAAATGGCTGCCACATTTCACCCCAGAGGTGAATTCATTTCATTTCCATATTGGACTCAAAGATCACTTTTCATAAAGTAGTCTCAAGATGCATGCTCCGTTTACAAAAGCTCTTCAGATGAAAGATGTTTTTGCAAATGCAAAATATGAATTATTGTCATCATCATCATTTTTATTGTCCTAGGCATGTGAATGGATTTTGCATCTGGTGGCTCTAAGGTTTTACCACAGCAGGGTGGCTGGGTTAAAATCTAAATTCCTGAAGCAATACTGTAATACTTTGAACCATAGTGACATCCAAGAGGGATAATGACTTTCTGATGAAGTGAGCAGCTCCGCCATGGTAAGAGGAGAAACACCAAACCTGGAACCTGGTGCAAACTCACTGTTAACTCCTGACGGAAAGTGGATAACAAATGGCTGCAGCTTTCTTAGTTCTTCTGTGTGATCTCCTAACAGCAAGAACCACTGCAGGTCACAATGAAGAGCCCAGTGATTTGAAAGGGGTGTGCGTGTGTGTGTGTGTGTGTGTGTGTGTGTGTGTGTGTGTGTGTGTAGCTAAAATATTAAATTGAAATACTATTTTCTAAATACCTTCCACAACATAAGTGGCCTGTATCGTCTTTCAAGACAGAGTATCAGTTTATTTCAAATTTAGAGATACTGGCCTCGATTCAAATTCATGGCAGTTATAGAAACCAATGTTCCGTGCCTTGATTCAGGTGGCAAGCATTAAATCTTTTTCCGGCTGTCATGCAACAACAACTTTAATACAAATTAGCACTGCCAAACTCAGTTTCCTGGGCTCAGAGGTCCTTGATGCTAGTCCGTGAATTTTATTCAGACTTGCACATGAACTGTGTGCTCTTTTGAAATGGTAGCATATGAGAAGAAAAATCTAAACAAAATACAATTTAATTACTCCCAATTCAGCAGCCTAATTTATAACTCACTACAAAAAATTTAATATTCCCTTTTTTGTTATTTTGATTAATGGGAAACTTAATCGTTATATCATATGTAGAATGTTCTTATATGCAAATTCCATTTCTATAACTGAAATCCTCCTTTTAAGCTGTTAACATTGAATAGAAACCTGTCAATTAATACTAATTCAAAATATAGTGCTTGTATTAGTATCTCTTGGCTCTGAGTCCAATCTTCCAATACTCACAACCCTGGGAACAACAGACCAAAATAAGAGAGCCACCTCTTTTCCTGGAAAGGCAGGCCCAATTAACGTGAACCTGACACTCCAAAAAACTTGGGAAGAATTTCCAGCTAAGGAAGATCTGACAGAGAAACATTATTTCCAACTAGGCTAGTATTCTTCTTGTATCTTAAATTGTTTTTTAATTAAGACACCCCAGGGGAAAATACAGTGATCTGATAGGTAGTTTTAGCTTCCAGGTTTCTGGATATGTGACATTTTCAAATCATGATTCTCTGACAAAATTTTAACACTAACATAAACTTCAGTTAGCTGATTGCAAATTGACATAATAGATCATTACTTTTATTTTTAAAAAAGTTTTTGACAAATCAATTGGCATACTCCTAAAAATAAACTGACCTCCTATCACAGTTGAGTAGCTGCTTTTACTTAATAACCACTTCAAAACATACAAAAGTTGACCAAATTACTCTTTTTGTGATGTTAGAAATCCAGGACTCAATTAAAAGTTTTAATCTGAACATTATAATAAGAAAAAAAACAGTCTGAAAATTTTAAAAGAGAGGTCTTAGAAAATTTAATTCCTTCTAATGTTTATTCCACTATAATGCATTTACATCCCCAAACAGAGCAAATGAAGTCTATCCTAACTTGCAGCCCTCAGGCTCAAAGAAAGAGATGTCACAATAATGGCCCACACACGTGCATGGTCCTTCTAAATGGTCTTAGAGACTAAAGTAAAGGAATATGGCATGAGACAGACACTGCCTATAACTACTTATGGTGATCTTAATCTCAGATCTTTACCCCATGAACCCTGCTCTTTTGAACTACTAAATGAGTACAATGGTACCTTATCCAAGGATATTTGCAAGGATTCAATGAGATAACATACATAATTTGGTGACACATAAGATATACACTAATAACTATTAGTTCTGAATCTTACTGAAATTTCACATTAATCAATGGTGTGGACAACAGTGTCTCTATTTTGCAGAATAAGACTCAGAGAGCTCAAGTAGTTAGAGGGCACACAGGTTTTAAGTGGCAAAGCCAAGAGTTATTTTTTAAGAGACAAATGGCAATAAACAGAATGATAATGTTATTAGTAGTATTGTGTGCTTACAATGTGAGAGGCACTTCACTAAACTCTTTGAAGATATCATACAATTTAATCCCCATAAAGACTCTGAGATTCACACTATTTTTCCCATTTTATATATAAGGAAAACTGAGTCTAAGAATGGTTAAGTAACTTTAATTACTTAACAACTATTTTTTGAGTCTTTATGATGTCCCAAACATGGGGCACACAAAGACAAAGGACAGACAGGATTACTCACCTCTCAACATTTAAAAATCACACCTAAATACTCTTTAAAAACTGTGACCTTAGAGACTGAGGAAAACATCAGCCTAAAGCTGAATACAGTTATTACCTGACACTTTGAAGGGGGAGAAAAAACAACCAACCTGTTGAAAACATTTGGGTCACTAATCCATGCAATGTTTCTCCAGAACACAAAACAGTGTTTCTCTAGAACATAAAACTATCATTTCCATTGTAGAGAGGAGCAAACTGAGATTAAAAAAAAAAAAAAAAAAAAATATATATATATATATATATATATATATATATATATATATTATATATTATGCCAGGCATGGTGGCAAATGCCTGTAATCCCAGCAACTCAGGAAGCTGAGGCAGGGGTATCACAAGTTTGAGGTCCACCCTAGCAACTTAGGCCCTGTTTCAAAAGAAAAATTAAAAAGGCTGAAGATGTAGCTCTGTGGTGACATGCCCCTGGGTTCAATCTCCAGCACAAAAATAAAACAGAGAGGAAAAAAAAGGTTGAGGGGCAGAATGTTTCTGAGGGAATGGAACTTAGTGGCCTCAAATATCAGAGACCCTGAAGAGTCTGGATTACTTTCCTTCCTCCTAGTACCCAGGTTCACAGAGACCAAAGATTTGCTAAGATTTACACACACACTAACTTCCTTACCCCTTTTCAACTCCTTGTGCCAGAGGCAGAAGCTTCCAGTCAGAGCCACCACTTGGCAGAACTACTAGGGGGCTCCATTCACAGAAATTACGCACCAAATACTGCTTTTCAAGTTGTACACCTATGGTGCAGCTCCCTACTGTGACTTTGGGTTTCTCCTTGTGGGTAGGGTAGATTGAGTTTCTTTTCCCCATTGTGGTCAGTCTCCATCTCAACTCCCAGTGTGACAAAAGAGCCAGGCCCCAGTCACAGCATGAAGGCATATACTAAGAAGCAGAGCACATCCACAGCACCCAAGAACAGAGCCTCTGGCATCTGGACCAGCTTGTTCACTTACTATCTGAGTGTCTCTGAGCCAGTTTCATCACCTCTTCAAGTCTCCATTTCTTCATCTGTAAGATGGATAATAACAACAGCACCCACCTCTAAGGGTTATTATAAAGATTAAATGAGATAATAAAGTGACCAGCATAGTGCCTGGCACATGTGTGCTCAATCAATATCACTAGTAGTTATATTTATTATCATTTTAACTCAAATTATGTTAATACTCTCCTATTTTCTCAGATCCATGCAGTAATAATACTGAGAAATATCAAGGGGGAAAATAGCATTAAAATACGTCTTGACTGGGGAGGGGCTGGGGATTCAACCCAGGGCCTCATGTATGCCAGGCATGCACTCTATCCTCTATCACAGAACTACACCTCAGTCCCCAGAAATGAACTTTAAAAATGAGAAACCAAATTGGGCTTTAGAACTTCCTATACTGTATGGATTACTAAAACACTGACAATAAATAGCTGAAGCTTTTCAAACCAGCAATTTTGGTTTTTTCTCCTTTGCTGGCAATTCAACTGAATAAATAATTGTGTGTGAGAGACAGAGAGAGAGAGAGAGAGAGAGAGAGAGAGAATGTGTCAGAGACAAAACTTAAAATAATAATGGCCCCAGGCCTAGAAACACTGACTAGAAGAAAATGGATAATCTTTGGATATTACAATCTATTTTAAAGAATTAAAATTATGAGGAAGCACAATTAATGGACTATATTCATAATCATGGTGAAAATTATGGTAGTTTTCGTTGTAATCCAAAAAAAATCTTTTAAAATATAAAGTTATACAATGAAAACAGTTTTCTTTTACCTTGAATAGAAATGCTTTATAGGAAAGGGTCCCCTGTGAACAGAAGAGAATGGGTTAAATCAAGGCTTTAAGACAAAGGATAAGGAGAGTCTCCAGAAACCCACATTTATTCATATCCATTGATAAGTGACACAAGTCACCAAGCCCTACTAGGAACTGTAGTGAGAGACAGAACCTGAGAGAGCTAAGTTACCTTGATTGTTTTCTTCTGATGTCTCAGTAGGGTTTTTTTGTTTTTTGGTTTTTTTTAAATAACAGTATCTGATCAAAAAACTAACCTAGTACACAGATATTTCTACCTGACATAAACTGCAAAGTCCTGTCCTCTCAATCTTTTGCTATGCTATGTGTGTATGCATATCTAATAAAAGAAGCCTTGAGTAATGTCGATATCTAAATGAAAAACAATTAAGAAACAACAAACTCTTGCACAGAGCTGAAAAGGGGTATGGATTTTGGCCTTGTTAATCGTTTTAAGTAGTGATCTCCAAACTTCTTTGATCATGCATCACTCTCATTAAAGCATTTTCTATTTTTATTTTTTTTTGGGGGGGGTGCTGGGGAATCGAACCCAGGGCCTTGTGTTTACAAGGCGAGCACTTTACCGACTGAGTTATCTCCCCAGCTCCCTAAAGCATTTTCTAAAACAGACCTTTAATATATATATATATATGTATATATCACTCTATTTCTAAATTATAAATATGTGCAAAGTATTAAAATATCATGTACATTACAAAACACAAACATGAAATAAATTTTAAAAGGTCAAGTTTAAAACAAATGAATGTAATCAGAAGTTCCATTATTTTCTTCCTAAACCAAAATAAGTCTTTCTGCAAATCATCTGAAATACACACATCCATTTTGGAGAACCCTGCTTTTGCGGTCAGGAGTATCCAAGATGCACAGAGACCTAGCGTGGGAGGCTTTACTACCCTTCCCACCTCACTTACTGTGTGCATGGGTTTCTTGAAGTGAACCCCAACAGAATTATCTGGATTACCTTTAAATTCCTAGTCCCCACTCTTACCTGACTTCATAAATCAGTAGGCCCTAAGCCTTGGTGTCTATCAAGTTCCCCAAAGGATTTTTATGCACACTAATGTTTGAGGTATGCCAATCACAGGAGTTGATTGCCTTTGTTCCTTCTTGGTTGTGGTCCCCAAAGAGGCCAGAAAAAGAAAAAGTCTAAGGTTAAAGTGGTTCATGCAAAACACACATACACACACAAAACCACGTATATATACACACATAGACACCACTACCACTACCACCACCAACAACAACAACAAAACACTAAAGAAGAAAATCACCTTTAGGAGGTAGAGATACTATAAAAACTGCAGAGCTGTTTGTTGTTTTTTTGTTTTATTAACTATAGTAAGTACCAATCATCCCATCATCTGTTGAATTTGTAGTCTTTCTTGCATACAAAGGACTTCACATTTTTCTACTAAAATTTTTTAAATAAAAAAAACCTGACATAATACTAATTTAATAAGAAATTGTAAGCACACTTTCCTCCACCACTCTGTTTTAATGATTTAAAGGTAACAAAGATGATTGATTCTTTGTAAATTTCTGTTGACAACATCAACAAAAATGACCATGATCATTTGAAAGAAACAACAGAAAAGGAAATTTAAAAAACCCATCCATACTTCCCTAAACGAAGATGAGGAATTATCCAAATGTTAATGCCAGTTGTCTAGGCTGATGGTATTAAAAGACTTGATCTGGAGGTAAATGGTTCTTTATTCTGATACCCTCATCCATTATGTCTTTAATCATTCCAGTGCTTGTTACAGACATTTATGTTATATTTTTGCTAGTGTGATACAGTGAAAAACTATTCTACCAATAGCATCCTCTCGTAAACACAAATCTAAAGAACATGATTGATTACCTACTAAATTCTGACAGATTACTTTATTGATCGGATACTCTTTCTATATTTATTCTCATTAGTAACACTAAAGAGAGCCTTGTTTAGTTTGTTCTTTTGTGTTTCTGTTTTGATTTTGCCTGTGTTTGATTTTTTTTAAAACCTCTCTAATAGACTTTGGATGATACCATAATAATGACACCCACATGGCCCTGTTCTACCAATGAAATGCAAGTAGGAGGCAGATCAGAGTTTCTGGGAAAGTTTCTACTTTTCTGATAAAAATCTTGAAGTTTCTTCTTCTTCTTTTTTAGTTTGGTTTGGCTTTTTTTTTCTCCTCTACTTGCCCCATGCTTTTGCCTTGAGAGCTGACATGATGGACCTGGGGTAACACTAAAAAAGAAGCCAAGAGAACCAGGGAAGACAGCTACTCTGTCTCTGACTGTTTTGTTGTTGTTGTTGTTGTTTGTTTGTTGTTTTGTTTTGTTTTTAATTTTAGTTGTAGATAGACACCTTTGTATTACTTATTTTTATGTGGTGCTGAGGATTGAACCCAGTACCTCAAGAGCTTGTGTGCTAGGCAAGAGCTCTACCACTGAGCTACAACCCCAGTCTTTGTTGGTTAAACCAACATCAACTTCATCTACCTTTATGCTTCTAACTATGTGGGGAAAAAATAATTTTTTATGCCACACTGACCAATTTTTCTGATGTCTGGAATGGAAGATGTCCCTTACTAATATGAACAGTTGTCCCTCAGTATCTGTAGAAGATTAGTTCCAGAATTCCTTACAGATACCCAAATACATAAATGTTCAAGTTCACTACATAAAATGATATAACACAGGCATATAACCTATGTACATCCATGTGTATACTTTAAATCATGTCTAGATTACTTATAATATCTAATTCAATATAAATGCTATATAAATAGTTATTATACTGTTCAGGGAATAATGACAAAGAAAAAGGTCTGCATGTGTTCAGTACAGGCATCATTTAAAAAAAATATACTCTCAATCCAAGGTTGAATCCATGCAGAACCATAGATCTGGACCACGGTCCTCAGATATAGAGGGTTATTATATCATCTTTTTCTTATTGCATTTCCAAATTCAAATTTCACCAACACCTGAATTATTCTTATTCTTCTGATCTACAAAAGCATTTCAAGTGTATCTTAGTTGTAGCACCATCATGTTCTCATATGTTATTATCAACACCATTTTCCAGTGAAAAGTAAACTCCCTGAGGGTAGAGGTCCTAGTTCATTCACCTTTGGCCCCACAGAGCCCTCAGTACAGTGCCTGGCAATCACAGGCATTCAGTTAAATACTTATTGAGATAATTAATGATTAAAAATAATCTCCTTTGTCACTTGGATGACTATAATAAAATTCACAAATCTCCCCATGTAAATGACCCCAGGTAGATTTTTTTCATATATATTCTGTATGACAATTCCCTCACTCATTCCTCAATGTTAATTGATCACTTCATATGTGTGAAGAAATATACTATGTGTCAAAGGAACAAAAATTTATTTGATGTAGTTGACTTCAAATAATTAATAGAAAACTAATTTTATATAGAAAATAAAGATAAATTCATTGAAGCTATATTCTGGGACTAAATTAGATGTCAGCACTTGAAATAGTTATTTAATCTAGGTGTACCTGCCATAGAAATGGCATTTGGAATTCATAGTATACTTCTGGAACTAAGAACTGATTTTCATTTACAAGCAATTCCAAATTTATGAACAAATGAAATTCTAAAAGTACATTTTTATATGAAACTTGGAACACTTTTTCAAACAAATAACTTTTCCAATTGTGGTTAGTTGTCTGATCAGGCCCAGATGCCTGTTTAACCTTAATGTGGCAAAATTATGGATCAAGTATTCCCAGTATGAGTAACAAGTTCATGAAAAAGAAAGTTAAGGTATTTTTGGCTTTTAAAGAACATAAATCCCATTCTACTCCACTCCTTGTTTGGGTTTGGAGTTAAGGCAAAAACTTCAAACAGATGAATATGTCCTCAGAATGCTTGCTTTATTTAGAGTTTGCGCTTTCCTAGAAGATACTAAGCTGAAAATGCCTTTATTCAAATCTTAATCACCCTTTCCCTATATCATAGAAGGATTCCTTAGCATCTTCACCTGTCCCACTCTAACACCCCAAGTAAAACTCACTTGAGAATAAGGAAGAAGGCAATGTGATCAAACTAATCTGCAAGAATGCCTTCCAGTAGTACCCTACTATTAAAGCAAGATGGGCAGTAACAGGCCAGTAACAGTAAAACAGGCCAGCAGCAGTTTTGTAGTGTGGGGGTGGGATGAGTAAATGGCCTGAACTCACATGTGAAGGTGCAGCCCTGTCCTAATCCTCCCATCACTTGCAAACAGCTTCCACTCCTGAACTCACGGTTCTCAAAGACCCTCCTGAAAACATTTTTTGTTCAACAAAGAAACATGAAGGATCAGTTCTGTGGCAAAGTGTTTCTTTTCTTCACCTTCCTTTGGCAGGTTCCATGGCAGACACAGTCAGGATTTTAATAAGGGAGAGAGCGATGGGTGAGCAGGGGCAACCTGCTGGATTTATTATGGGTCATTTGAAATTTGGCAATCATCTGTACTTATAGGGTTGAAGATTTTAATTAAAACAAAAACATGATTACAAAGAATTTAAATGTTCTTTTATGCTACAGACTTTAGCAAAGGCTCTGTGTGTGTGTGTGTGTGTGTGTGTGTGTGTGTGTGTATTTTTCATTGAGCAAATTTCGTCTTTAGGAATCTTCAAGTATAATGACAGGTATAAATTATTTTAATTTTTTTAAACTAAGAAAAGTCTCATTGCTTAATAAAGCTTAACAGGGTAACTAAAACATTAAATTTCTTTGCTTTTAACCAGCATTATACTGGCAGAGTTTTACTACAGGGATATGTCCAGCTGACTAAGAGTCCCATTGATAGAAAACAGCAAGACTTGAATAAACATTATATACAAGATTAAAATATTTCAAAATGGATTGAGAAGAAACATAGTAACTTGAGTCCTTTATGATGAAAAGTATAGAAACCATGATCATGGATTTTGTTGCAATATGAACAAATAGCAAAAATAAAGTACATTCCAAGATGTTTTTATGGATTTTAGTCCTCAATTGAGAAGGCAAAATATATTTTTAAAAAAATTTAATGTGATTCAAAATGGAGCTCAGAAAATCACATTGTCTATTTGGCCTGCTGAAAGTTACAAGTATTATCTTGGAGTTGTTTACCCTTTACTTGCAAATGTAGGCATTTTCAATAAATATTATCCCAGGGAATTGCAAATAAAATTATGTAAGACATATAATTTCCAGTCCTACTTCTTAAAGCATACCTATTTAATTAAAAGAATCTTAAAAGAAAGCTATCTTTATGTTAGAGATGATGCACAATTGGTAAGACTACAAAGAAAAACACACAGAAATCATTTTCACAAAAGTCCAGCATTAGCTACCACGGGGGGGAAGAGAGCACACACTTGGAGGTGACCATTTCTGATACGGTAATTATTTCTAACAATATCTGCCTTACTCTGTGTAGGTGCTAAAGGGGGAATTGTGTTCCCCCAAAAGATAAGCTGAAGTCCTAATCACCGATAACTCTGAAATTGTAACACAAGGCCACAGAGATGAACCCTAATCCAATAAAGTCAGTATATTCATAAAAAGGAGAAATTTGTGCACGGACACGCACATACACGTGCACAGGAAGAGACACACACGTGCACAGGGAGAGTGCCATGTGAACACGAAGGCAGAGATTGCTGATGCATCAACAAGCACAGACTTGCCCAAAACTGTCAACCAACCTCCAGAAGCCAAGAAAACAGCATCAAATTGTTTCTCCCTCAGCCTGAGAAGGAACCAAACCTGCTGATACTTCAATCTTGGACTCCTAGACTCTAGAAGGATGAGACAATAAAGCTGTGTTTGTTAAGTCATCAGCTTTGTGGTATTTTTTTTTTTACAACAGCCCTAAGAAATGAATACAACGGAACTACTTTAAAACTGTACACAAATGTCATGTGAACTTTTCTGAACGTACATTTTTTCATTAATGGAACAAGGAAAAACTACTACTTCTGTAGAAGTAAGAAAACAATATGAAACTTTGTACAAATTTTTTTTAATGTTCATATTATGCTATGTCCCTGGGTTAGAAAATTAATCAAGTCACACAGAGCTTAAGGATAACAGAAGCAACTGAAGGCAGCAAGAAAACTGTGAGAACAAACATTTTGCCTTTCCTCCAAACCAAGAATTTTCAGACATTAATTTAATCTATCTCTAACCTAGGATAAATTGATAAAAAGAATCAAAATCAAGTTCAATGGCTTTACCACTAAAAACTTTTGATTCTTTTTAAACCTATTTTATAATTCCCTCTGGTTTTACAGTCATTTTTATTAATATCCAAGTATCTCAATTTGCTTTAAAGTTTTTTTCTCCCAACTATTGCAAATGCTTCTAATAAACAGTTTAATTTTTATTTCCTTATTCAACCTCTAGGTGGGTATCTCTTTTCTCAATTAGCCTCCATTATGGTTTATATATGAGCTGATCCCCAAAAGTTCATGTGTGAGACAATTTAAGTATTTTCAGAGGTAAAGTAATTATATTACGAGAAGTTTAAACAGGGAAATAATCTACTGATATAGATTAACAAGGTGGTAACTCTATGTAGATAGGGTCTCTCTCTCCCTCTCCCTCTCCCTCTCCCCCTCTCCTTCCTGATTGCCAAGTCCTGAGCTGATTTCCTCAGCATGTCCTCTGCCATGATATTCTGCCTCACCTCTGGCCTGCAACTATGGAGCTGGTGGACCATGGACTAAACCTTTCAAACCATGAGCCAAAATAAACTTTTCCTTCTCTATATTGTTCTTGTCAGGTCTTTTGGTCACAGCCATGAAAAAAGCTAACTAAAAGAGCCTCATTTTTTTCAGTTATTAGTAACACAGCTTTCTTTTTACTAATTTGGTTAGCAGAGGCAATCCTACCTCACATTCTTGTCTGACTAATGGTAGAGACCTAAGAATTGTGTCAATTGCATCTTTTTAAAAGAAATGTTTCTGAAGGTGAACACTTATTTGTGTACTCATCTACAAATTCCACTACCTACCTACCTTTCTTATAGATAAGAAAGCTGACGTTCAGAAGTGGCACCATGGACATTTGAATTCAGTACCTATAATTCTTCCTCCATAAAAATTTACTTTTAGTCTGATATAACAAATTCCATCTAAACCTACAAAATCAATTCAAAAATATCACCAAATACTACTCATGTGTAAGACAGGAAGAGAATTTGGCATAGACTTTTTTTTTTTTTTAAATGATGTTTGTGGGATAATAGGGGCAATATATCCTCATAAAAACTTTGGGACTTGGGCTGGGGGTGTAACCAAAGGCAGAGTGTTTGCCTAGCAGGTACAAGGCCCTGGGTTCATCCATCAATGAAAAATATAAAAATAAAAATAAAAAAACACTTTGGGACTTCATTGACACAATTTTTTCCTAAAGAAATACTTGCAGGGATCAGTACCCAAGATGGTTCCCAACAATCCCACCAGTTACCCTGGTGTAGACCCTACCCCCACTGGACCAGGACTGGTATCTGACCAACAGAATATGGTATGGCAACTCTCCCCGCAACTCTCAGTCAATTGCCATTTTGAGGACACCCAGGCGGCCTATGGAGAGGTCTAGGAGGTGGTGAATTGTGACAACTAGGCAAGAGCCACAAGGAATACCAGGATTGTTAGCAACCACATGAGTTGAATCATCTTAGAAGTAGATATTCCAGCCTCAGCATTTGACTTCAACCTCGTGAGACCCTGAGCCAGAACCAGTGAAGTGGCTCTCAAAATATCTGCCTTTCAGAAACCATGCTAGCTAATAAATGTTGTTGTTGTGAGACAGGGGCAAAAGACAGGTAGCTGATTATCAAAGAAAAGGAATGGGTTGCTTACAGACTAGCTCTGGATGGCACTTTCCCCAGCTCAACCTTTGCTAATACCTCCAGTCCTGGGGTAGGGCTTTCTAACCCAAGCAATTACCCACTGGGACTGCTCTTTCCTGCCTTTGGGCACGTTCTCAGGAAAGAGAGGATGGGGGTCTATAAAAAGCAAGACACATCCCCTCCTTCAAGCACCAGCTCTAGGTCCTAGCTTCTCTCTGGAGAAGTCTACCATCTCTGTTCTGTCTCCTAGATAAAACTTGCTTCCTATGCTTGCCTTGGTGTTTCTCTGGGTGTTTAATCTTAAACACTGGGGGAACGAGAACTTGATCTTGATTTCAAAACCTGTTATCAGTTGTATAAGGATTTTAGCTATGAAAAGTAATGTAGTTTAAAGTATGGAAATGTACCATGATTAAACCATATCACTAGATTTAGGAAATAAGTAACTCATAATTATATTCCAAGTATAATGATAAATTAATTGATATTATAGTTAAAAACACATATAACACAATAGCTCGGACTGTTGAAATTTTAATACCAATAGTTCAAATAAAAATATTTTATATATTTATATTTTATAGCAGGTACATTTAAGAGTTTTAAAAATAGTCTGTTTTGTTGGACTTTCAAAAATTGCCATTTATTTATGTTTCTCTACTTAAATGTTTTATAACATACAAACTTTCCCTGGCAGAATAAGCTACCTGATTTATAACAGATATGTTCATTAAATCTTCAGAATTTTCTGTTCATATGGAATCTTAAATATCTTTATTGAGGTATTTCATTCTCCAATACAACATATTATATGTACCTATCTAACTATTGGATATTTTGTTAAAAGAATGGTCAAAATAAGTGGGGGGGATGCTGAGTGCAATGGTGCACACCTATGGTACCAGCCACACAGAAGGCTGAGGCAGGAAGACTGCTCGAGCCCAAGAATTCAAGGCCAGCCTGGGTAACATAGCAAGATCCTGACTCAAACAAACAAACAAACAAACAAACAAACAAAAAGGGGGAGGGGTGGAGAAGTTCAGTACATTTGACATAAAGAACATGGTGTACCAGACAAGAACCTGGGATCTGGAGTCCAGGACACCTGAGCTAGAATCCTGGCTACAACATTTGCTAGTTGTAGATTAGCCAATTTACTTAACCTGTCCATACCCAGCATCCTCATTTATAAAGTGGCTATAATAAAATCTACCATATAGGACTGAAGAAGAAATGAAGTATACATAAAACATTCTTCTCACAGAGTCTAAAGTACAGTAAACACTAAATCAATTAATGTGTATCATTTTTAGTGCAGTATAAAGTGAAACAAAGAGCTGAAGGAGATTTTCCACTGGAGACAATACTGTTTTGGATATTATTAGTCATTTCATCCATATTCAGACCATTGTTGTAACTATGATAACTTTGGAATTTGCATTTTAGTAAGGGCAACATTAATTTTCTTTGAATACTATTAAGGTATATCAAGGAAGAACAGACAGTTAAAAAGAGTCTTCCATTAATTAATGGTGTTTCACACCTCCCAAACCACAGCTTCTCCCCAGACTATTTTTCTCTTTCCTGTAACAATAACAGAAGTCATAATATTAAAGGTCAGGGTTATCTGTGCCATGAACTTATCATATTACTTGGTATTTATAGAGAACTTAAGAATCTGTAAAGCACTTTCCCATGCATTATCTTACTAAATCATCTACTAAGTTCTAGTTGAATACTGAATATTAATTCCAAATGTAAAATTAATTTAAACATAAAATGGAGAACTCAATGCTTCCTAACTTCAAAGTCACTCGTGCACTAATGACTGTTTCTGTTTCCTGGATTATTTGTCTGGATAAGAAGAGGACAGGATGGCCGGAAGCTGTGGAGTACCAGGTCAGTAAGCATGTGGGGAGGCTACAGTCTGCCCTCCTGTGTCAACTAAATCATGCCCGCTCCACCCACTCCCCTCTCAGTCAGCACTTTGTGAGGTAACAGAAGAACCTTCCTTTGAAAAAGATGAGAACCCAGTTTCAAAGTTTCACTTGTCTATTTTTCCCCACGAATTGCCTTGGAACAGCCTGACCCATTATTTTATTTTTTTTTAGCAGCTCATTATTTCACTTTAATGTCCTTAAATGCTATCTTCCACTTGGCAAAACTCCTCTTATCAAACATTATTTTGTATTTAAAATCCGCAATGTAGCTAATATGGGCCCTATTATAGCAAACACAGAAAACACCCTATTTTGCCATAATGTATTTGCATTCTTCACTGCTTAAATTTCTTAAGCAATTTCTTTGGCCTCAGAAATTATATACTTTTATCATTAAATTCTATCTAGATCTAGGATCATCAGTTATCAGCACTGGGAAAAGTCACTGGGTAGAATGAAGACCTTTCAAAAGGGAAGTAGATGAAGGGACCCTGAAATAGAAGGAAATAAGCATTTCTGTGGTATGAATTCCCAAACTCCAGTATCTTCTTATATTTCATATACTGTTAGTAACCTATCTCTTATTGATACCTGCATTTTAAAAAGTGCCATTTATAGGCATAATCTCTTATTAAGACAATATTTTGTTCATCATTTTTTAAAGGTTTGGTCAGTGGTTTGCCTCACTCTGACTTCAGGCATCTGATGGAACTATTTATACTTGCAGGTAACTAGGAGTGCTTAATAGTTTCAAAATTCATTTTTAATAACAAATAATTTTAAAATCTCATCTTTTTTGTTTTTCAATTTAAACCAGTTTTAATCAACCAACTAATTTTTAGTATCCCCCTCTACAGGTTAGAGGAAATTCTTCAAAATATCCCATTACTCTCCTGTCCTCTACCTCCCTTTAAAACAGTCATGCCCTAAACTGGAATACAGATATAATTCCTCACCAATATCAAGAAGCAACACAGCACTGTACTGAAATGTCTTTTAATTCCTCTTCCTTTTTTTTCTAATTGTTCCTTTCAACTCCATAACTGCAAAATTATTGGTGGGGTTTATATTTGTGCTTAATTATTTGCTTAGGAGAACTTTAACTTATGTAACAGCATATCATGTATTATTGTTTTTTTGAACTTCTGAGCCACTCTTCCTTTTCCTACCTCTTATTTAGCACTAAAATATAGCTTTCTAAGAAGAATTTAAATAAAAGTGTGACTGAGAGAAGAGTTCTTATCCACCTAAATGACTCAGGTCCTCACCCATAGCATGGGAATATGAGAGTTTCCTCAGAAGTTACTGCAGGAATCTAATGAGGTGAAGTGTGTAAAACTCTCAGCACAGTGCCTGAGATAGAAGCTCGCTGCATGTCCAATTCATGATGACCAGGAAGGTGAGGAACAGGGAGGAGGACGAGGGTGTGACACTGCAGGATATCACACAGTACTCACACTCTCAATGACCAAGAGGCCTTCCCAACTGCAGATATGGAGCCATTTATCACAACACATTCTGCAGACTGTGTGTGAAAGAAAGCAGAACCAGTAAAAGATGGCAGCACTACAATGGTATGAATTCTCCTCCTTCAAAGAACTGTTCTTAGGTTTCAAATAAGGTTCAAATTTTACTTTGAGTTTTAAATATTTGTTTTTGTAATGGGAATAGTCACAAAATATTTTTGTGTTTAAAAATGTTTATTTCAAGAACTGCCATGAAATTACGTGGGGAATTAAGCAGCACAAACATTTCTGTAAATACTTCCAGAGGTTAGTGAACATGTTTAAACACATATGCTGGAGTAAACAAAACAACCCAAACACACAGCCTGCTCTCAGAGTCCTGATGTCTAAATGAAGCTGTTCTAGTGCAACTTTTCATCTCCTTGTTTCTTAAATGACCACTACTAGGTTTTACATGAAATCTTTACTTTTTCCTAATTCCACATTCAACTCGTAAGTATACATGAAATATGAACAAAACTTATGGAGAAGAAATTATTTCAGTCTATAGTAAGAGACCCAAATAATGGTTAAAAAACAATAAATTTATGACTACATTTGACTAATCAGTAGTGAGAAAATTCCATTTTTATTATTTCCCAAGTAATAAAAAGCTATTATAATGTATAGAATAACAGTGCCCCCCCCTTTCAAAAAGGGTCCGTGATTTGACCTTTCACGGTAGCATTCTTGGTGATCTGTCTACTGTGCTCCCTCAGCCAACATCCTTCAGGGCACAGAAATAAATGTGTCTCTGTAGTCTCTGTTTTCATTTGAACTGATTCTTTTCATATTAAAGCCTGATTTTGCTTTTATTCTTCTCCTGTTTCAACAAACGTTCAAAGATATAAAGATATAATAAGTTATGGCTTCTCCATGGCTACTACAATAAATACTATCTTTCCTGCTTCCCTCCCAAACTTAGTACATGAATTTGATACTGACTGTAAAGAATATTTATGTCAACGAAAACCACTATGTATATACAAAGAAAACATAAAAGTTAAAAAAAAAAAAAACAACCTCTTGGATGAACTTCTTTCTAAAGTTCTAGATGTCTGACTACCATCTTATAAACAATATATTTCTCTGAATATAAAGTTCCCTGACCCATACTTTCTTTAAAATAAATAAATAAATAGAAACTCGTGTAAAATCTTAGACATGGTGAATCTCTTACACAGTGTACAAAAATATTTGATTGTCTATACCAGCAATCTGACCTCAGTCAGCATATCCCTTCCTTCTGGAGTATGCTTTAAGGAATACAGATATTATCACTGACTACATAAATATGTAGTATTGGATAAATTCAACAAACATGGGTTTCCCCTGCAAACCCTCGGGAACCTCAACTCAGAGCAGTGATGCTGTTACAGAGGAAATAAGCATGTCCAACTAAACCCAGCAGGTGAGCATGTTCACAGAACTCACACTGAAAGGCTCCACTCCTTTACCCTCACAGTTGCTAAGTACGTCTACATCCATCAGAACCTCAAACACAGTGCACACAAGCTAGAGAAGATTTCTTCAAAGAAAAGAAGTTTAGAAAGGGTAAAATGATAATCAAAGAGCATATGAAGTACTTACTCATGTAAATGTAAACATAGGTCTGAAGGGTTAGCTATTTAAAAGGTCTAATTTCAATATTTCCAGACACAAGGTCATGCCTCCTCTTTGGAATCTTCACTTGAACATCAGTTAAAGTGTGCATGTGCACGTGTATACACACACACACACACACACACACACACACACACACACACATTAAATACCAGGTATCCCCTAGCAAAAGTCAGACCAGATCTAGGATTAAAGGTTTGTTGTTTCTGGAACATAAGAAAAAAGTAAAAGTTTAGGAACAAAACCTTGAGGCAGAAGTTAAAGAGTGCAAAGATCATTCAAAAATAAATAAGTACTGTGTCTAAAAACCAGGAGGTCAAAAGAGAGATTGGAAAGATGGGACGGATTACAGTGATCAGGGAAGACCAAAGTTACACGTGTCATAGTTTGGTACAGCAAGATCACAGTACGACTATCAATACTTTGGCATAAGCCTGTTCAGGGGCTAGTTTGTTTTCTAGATTACAAGGTATTTTCCTGCTCATGTATTTATTTATTTACTCACTCATTCATTTGACACATAATATGCTGAGCACATACCATGTGCCAAGTACTGTACTCTTCAGTAGAGCCCATGTAAATAGCTGTGGATGATACATAGCTGTATATATGGATTTAGAAACCAGGGGAGAGAGCTACTGGTTGAAAATGAGCAGCTACAGTGTTGTCAGCTCTTCAGGAAGCCCAGGAAATGACTGCCAGGGTCCTGAAGGTAGCACAGAATCAGATGAGAAGAAAACAAAGACAGAACCACAGACATCAACAGAAAACTGAGGGGAACACCAGAAAAGCATAGTAGCAGACCAGTCCAGGGAACAGAGTATCTCAAAAAGTATCAACAGTGTCAAATGCTGCTAAGAGATCATGGAAGATAAAGACTGGAACTGTCTTTTGGAAATGGGTATCCTCAGGTTTGGAGATCTACAAGGAAGTTGCATGTAGCTTGCCAAGGAAAAGCTGAAGGCAGTCATGGGCTAGTGGACTAGGGGGAGAGTATTAAAACTTCTGGAAGAATTCAGTTTGGAGAAAAGAGGATTCATTGTAAAGAATTTATAAGATAAGGAAAAAAATCAAGGTAGAGAATAGAGTGTTGAAGACTTAAAATAAATAAATAAATAAATAAACAAGACTTTAGGTGATAATTTAGAATGGAAGGGCCCAATTTAAAAGGGAACTTATTAAGTATATTAAAGAAAATACTGAGTTGAATCTGAGAGAGAGTATAGCAAAGAAAAGTGCTAACCTGGAATCCAAGAGTTAACCTGGAATTTTTCTGTACTAAGTTGGAGTGGGGCCAGGGGCAGTGAATGTAACTACAATGTTTCAACTGCTAGAGTTTCTACATGTGTGCTAAAAAATGTCCTTACCTATGAAACTGAGAAAATGGGAACTTCTGTAAGCCTATGAAGCTCACTGGGATTTTACCACCAAATTCAGGATTAAGAGATGCACAATCCCAAACTGAGAGACAGAGTGAATCCAAAGGATAAGAGAGTAACTCAGTTAAATAAAATGGAAAAAATAAAAAATCTCAGCATTCAAAGTTTCTAAGAGAATAGGCAAAGCAAAATAAAAATCTGGACTAGAAAATAAATGCTTATAATGAGAAATATTTAAAGATACCAAAGATGAGTTACAAGTTAACAATTCAAGTGGTTAGAAAGTTTAAGATAATGTGGTAAAGAATTTATCACTGTCTGACACATGAGTATGATAAACAGTAATTATTAAAATATTATTATTAAAACAGGAAAACATGTTATTTGCCCAAATTTTCTATGAGGGGTTGCACAATACAGAGATGGTAAATGTTTTTTAGGAAAAGAATAATCTTCCCATATATATACTGGGAGTAGAAGTCCAGTTTCATCTGAAATTGGGAAACCAGAATGGATCTGCACCAATTAACTAAAAACATTGTCATGCTAAGTCACCTTAGCAAATAGTCATTCACAGTTATATTTGTTTCTGGAACTTGGTTGTCCCTTTGGGAAAATAGAAAGCTTTTTTTCCATTAGAATGGACAAAATAATGTTTTAATATTAACACTAAATGGAATTTCGAATTGTGTTATTGGATAGAGACCTGTTTGCATGGTGTGTATGTTGGGGGACAAGCATGTTTTGGCTTTGCATTCAAACAGACTTAGGTACATATGTCAGGATGTTGATTGTAATTTTAGTTTCACAAAATTGTCTCCTTATCTGTATCTACCAATAAATTGGAAGTTAAAGTTTATTTCAAAAATTATTCAAGACACGTTAATATGTCTGAATAAAGCTAATATGCATTGAAGACAAAATTTAGTGTCTACAGATTATAAACTCTGGAGAAAGTAAGCACTGTTCAGAGTAAAGACAGAAAGGAATAAGTATATTTGAACTACTGATCCACTCTTTCCCTGGAGTTATTAATTATTTCATTTCTTCTTACATATTAAGTTCAGGCAAGTTTATCAAGTTTTAGCCCTCCACTAATTTATCTGATGAAAGTAACCATATTCACCACTATTAATCAATCAGGGTGAAAAGCTAAATTAGTCACAGTTATTCAGCTTACCCTTACAAGAGATTTTATGTGCAAAGATTTTTCTTCTAGGTACTATGTACACAAGGACATGTGATGGCAGAACTGCACCACCAGAGGAGAGAGACCTGGAAAAATGTCAGCTCTCTTTGCAACCTGTTCTATTTTATGACTGGATTTTTCAATTTTGGTCTAATCGACTTAAATTATTATAGGTACAATTTTGTGAAATATAAAATTAATGGAATTCAAATTTTATGGAATTATAATTGACTATAAAATGGGTTTAATATGATCCTAATTGGAAATATAGTAGTTCATTGTTCCAGAATTCATCTATTTGGTGGTATCATTTGGAGGTTTTAAAAAAAACTATCAAAGATATATTTGGTTCTAATTGATTTTCTTTATTTCTTGCTTAATAGAGAGATACATCTTGAAACTAAAACTATTCTCTGTAGAGTTACAAAGTATAATGTTCAGGGAATCTACAACAGACAATGTAAATAATTCAGCTTTGAAACCTAGAAGACACTTGAAACTACTCAGCATTAGTAAAAAATGTATAATTACAAACTCACCCCCCAACACACACACACACACACACACACACACACACACACACACTTCAGACCTGAGATCATGGGTTATGCTGAGGCTACTTGTAGATCTGACTGAGGGGAATTCCTGTGATGAAACATAAATAGGAAATAGGCAAAGTAAAACTGGAATTCATTCACCAGTTTATTAACTGTTCTCAGAATGTATTTCAGCACTGGACATGCAAAATGGACACCAATATGTTCCCTTTGAAAGAAGTAATGATTTATATAGAAAAACAAGTATAGAAGAAAACTATAATTTCTTGATTTGAGCTTGCAATCCTCCTGCCTCAGCCTCCCAAGACACTGGGATTATAGATGTGCGCCACTGTGCCTGGCTATAATTTATTTCTTCACCACATATCATTTTGGTTAATGATCCTCTATGCTGGTATGAATACTTATTAACAATAGATTTCAATGGTAAACTATGATTTTCTTCTCAACAGACAATTTGTACATTTCCTTGTCATCTCTTTATGAGTATCTTGCAGTTTGATATCTTAGCCCGGTCTCCACACATTTGACTAGCATGCAAGTAGTTCCACTGCAGAGAATAATTGTGTAGTGCATCCTAGAAATAATATTTGGGTCCAACCCATTAATAAATAATGGGTCTAATTATTTAATTATATTATGCTTTGATAATTAATTTGTATTAAATTATATTGATACACATGTTATTGTATCATATTAAGATAAAAATTGGGCCACAAGACTTGAAAGGGGAAAAACAGAACATCAAATCATTGACCATTTATTGAAAGTGAATACCTAATTTTAGAATTGGATCTGAGTTGACCAAAAATCACCAGTTTTTTTAGCCAAGACTTTCAAGTGAGCTATATCAACAAATTATTATTTATAAAAAGTAATGCTGTGCAAAAAGTAGGCATATATTATGACAAAAAGAGTGATCATGCCACCAAAACTCATGAAATATACATCTCTTCTCAGGTGAGTAGTCTATAAAAACTATGCAGGAAATAGAAATCACAGATTATAAATTGCCCACAAACACATTATAATTTCCTAATAACAATCTTTTAATGTAGTACCTTAGTATTATGCTAGGTGTGATCTCCAAACATTTGCTTGATCTATTTATGTTGTAATTACAATTGTTAGCTTGTGAGACAGTTATTACAAACTCAGAAGATAAGGAAGGTGATGATTTAGTATAATTTCAGGTTGCAAAATGACTATCCTACAAGTTTCTGAGTAGTACTGAAAAGCAACAAAGAAAAGCAGAGTCAGAGAAGCTGCTGGCCCCATGTTGGAGTAAAGAGGTACAAGAAAGAGAAAATTGGGTATGATGCAGATAAGTAATGTGGGAAAGTACAGAAGCCCCTGAAGAAGGAATGAAGAGAAAAAGAACTCTTAAAGAGTCAGAAGAAAGCTCATATGATAAAAAGAATGTCATCCTCATTAATGGAGACACAAGCTAGTTTAATCCTTACCAGATATTAACTTCTTGTAAACAGAAAGATTAACAGAACCCACTTTTCTGAGTTATGGATAAATTTAAATGATGTGATACAAACACACAAAGTGAATTTTCAACAAGTTAAAGTTTATGGATAAATACAGCAAACCAGGAAGAGCAGGCTTACAAAACAGGACAAACATCTATTATGATAAAATATGCCATGAAAACATGAATATATTAACAGTGGACCTCTCCACCATTGAATCAAATAAACTTACATGAGCTTGATGTTCTGTATCATATGATTCATGCTTAAGCAATTTGGGCATGATTACATGTTTGGAACCTCTTGTCATTTTCTGTCTTAATCATTTACTTCACATTTTTTTTTAGGTTCAAAGAAGCTCTAAACTATGGGACTACCAGATCCTCTCATCCCTCTATAATAATCTACACATATAGTGACTTCAATTGTCAAGAGACAAGACTCCACTGGTCTCCCAAATTTCTGCATATCATGCAGGCAAAATACGAACCATCCTTGGTAATAGACTCTCCATGTAAGGCTGCACGTATAGAGAAGAGTCTTGGATGATAGAGATAGTATCTCCCTCCAAAGCAAAAGGAAGACATCTCTACTGCCCATCCTAAAAGATTCAGGTTCTCTGAGCTCAGAGTTCCTCCTATAACCAACTCCTGCATATATGGATATCAGTTGGCCTTCTTCACATCACCCTGTGGGAACTGGGGCTCAGAGAATTAGCTTAAATGCTAATACTCTGGCTACTACTAATGCTGTAATAAATTACCCTTCATTTCTGACCCAGCATCCTTTAAAATGTAGCAAGTTAACTTGTTAACTTGCAAGTAGGATAAAAATCTCAGAGACTTCTACAGTTCTTGACACAGATTATAAGGGAAAATATAATATAAAAATAGTATCAAATAACAGATAAAACACTATCAATAGCCATTTCAGGAGACTTTCAGATCCCCTGAAGTCTATTTACTGACCACTGTAACACAAATGAACTGTAAGACAGGAGAAACTACACTCAATCAGAGCCTACTGAAAGTTTTTGTGACCATGCATGAACTTAATGCTGCTGACAAATGGATATAATGGATATAAAATATAACTAGATGTCTGTCTTTGGAATAAGACTTAAGAAATGAAAACAACTGCAGAAGGAGGAAAGGGACTGAATCTCATGAAATCTAAGTTTGTTTCCTCAACCCACTCTAAAACCTAGACTTCTTTTTACGAAGAACACTATAACCATCTATAAATGCCAAATATAAATTCTGTTTCAGAGTGAGCAGATATTTCCAACTTTGGGGTCAATACATATTACTCAATTCTATATTTCTTGACTTGGTGGTAGATTTTTGCCACATTTAGAAACCTTGAATTAGATAGGAAAATGGTTACCAATGAACATATACACAACACATGTATTTAAGCCAACTCATATAATTTACCCACTTTAATCCTCAATAATGTTATAAAATTAAAACATTTTTTAAAAACAATGTCCCTCTAAGACACTGTTTCCAGAAGAGATGTGTCAAGGTACTGACTAATGCATCTATTGGGAAGGGATAGATGTGTGTGGCAGAGTGAGAAAGAGCACATTACAGGTTCCCCAAGTTCTATTCATTTTAAAATGTACTGTTATAGTTCCTTTAGAAACTGAAGGTAAGGATAACTCCTAATCAGGAATTTTTCTAATAATTTAATCCCCTAACACATAGTCCAAATTAGCTTTGAAAAATAGGATTTTGATGACTGAAGAGAATGGGTGATTTTGATGAGTGAAAGGAGTTATGGAAGTATAGTCCACATGAAAACATTTCTAAAATTTTCTTAAGTAGTCGTCATTGAAAAGCAGATAATCACTTTTTGAGCAACTAAGTATTTTTTTAGGGAAAAATATTTTATAAGTGGTGTTCCATTATCATTGAAAAGGGCATAATATGGGTATAGGAACAAAACATTCTTAACTTACATAGAATACACAGAATATATGTATAAATAATATACATATGGAGAGAAATTAGGCAAACAAGTTAATTATCTCATAAGAATATACTTGGATTTCCCATTAAGTATCATTAATTGGAAATTGCCAAGAAAATAACAAGTGATTGAATGATACATCTATTTAAAAAGTCATTAATCTACTCTAAGTAAAAAATCTTATCTCATCACAAATCTTTAGATCTGTCTACACTACAAACATTAAATCAATTCACCTTCACAAGTGAAAGAGTAGAATTAGAAGAAAGCTCTTTTGAAAAACAAGGTTAAAAAGAAATAAATAACCATTGTAGTTTAGATAAATATCTTACTACAAAAATGTATTCTTTTATAAATGTTTTAAAACACACAAAATTTTCAGATTAGTTATTCCCCTACACACTTGCCTATCAAATATCACATTGATAACATCTTCTTGAGTATATCATCTGATTTTCAGGTACTTCAAGTTCTACTGTCTCAATTGAATTCAACCAACAAATGGATTTATCTCTAAATTCTTTTAACATTTTTCTTTAGTACTACATTGAGTCATATGCATACCATGTCACTTTAAAATATAACTCAATATCTACTATTGCCCCATTGCTTCCACACATTCCTCTGGACATTCCCCAACAAGTTTCCTTTCAAAGATGCTCTCAAAGAAGAAAAAGATTTAAACATCCAATATTTCATTGACAGAAATCTATATGACAAGCATCATAGTTGATCTGAAACTTTTAAGAGTTTCATAAATAAGGACCATTTGTAAAATTAATGGCACTAGAAAAAAAAACTGTACATGTCAACTCATTATTTTGTATTATATATTCAGGAAATCATGTAATCATAGATTTCTATAGTTGGGAATGTTAGAAGTTCAATATACAAATGAAGAAACTGAGGCTCTTAAAGGACTTGCGTATAGTTTCTTACAAAGATAAAGGAAGAGTGACATTGCTGCCCAGGATTGATGCCATTCCATGCTTCTGATTCAGGAGCAAGGAGCAAGTAGCCAATGGAAATTCATAACTTATTACCCTGACAATCTCAACATCCAGGGGCTCTGTCATTCATATCAGTTATCATTGAGTAACGGAACACTTCTTGCTTTTTGCCTCCCAATTGTTGTACAAAAAGATTGACACACTTTGGTGCATCTTGACTTTGGGGACTTTCTACTGACTTCTACCCTGAAATATTTTACTGGTAGTTTAAATATCCTAATTCAGCAGTGTTATATAACATCCCTGTTATGGCCATCTTTTAAAATACACAAGTCACATTAGTTAGAGGATGATGCCCTATCATAAGAGGGCTGTGCCACACATCAACACAGAATAGAATTGGGCCTCAGGACATTTTTAACATTCTGAAGAGAAATACAAAGATATGGAAATTTTTTTTCTTTTTCTAAGAATGTTCTAACTTGCTAGTAGTTGTATCAATTCTGAAATGAATTTTTAAAACACAGACATACCTAACTTTACACTTAAAAGTTTCTCTACACTAATGGGAAGTCATTCACTTTATTTTTTAAATGATACTAATTTTCCTGCCCTAAAAACTAAACAACAAAAAAATACTACATGAGACTAACTGTATGGATTAAAGCACATGCTAGAGCAGTACAGGTTGTGGGAAAATATGCCTTCATGATGTTTTCTGCTATCTGTGCGGCTAACTATAACTCTTGCATATATAATTCTATTATACTTTTATAATTCAGGGTTTTGAAAACGCTTTTGAACCATTAATATATTTTCCTGGTTAAAATTCTTTGAGATGTTCTTAACAAGAGTCTTAGATAATGAATTTGGGCAAACTCTGGAACAGTCTTTACAGTATTATCATTCTCATTAATTTTCAGAACTACCCACTGTGTTGAGATGATTGTCATGGGCCTAAGACTTCAATTTGGCTAAATATTTTTGCATATATTTCAACATATAAGTAACTAACAGATGTTTAAATGTTAAGTTCATATGGAAGATATCATTAAATGTGTTTAATCTTATGATTTCTTTGCCACACTAATTCTTATTTTACTATTTCTTTATGTTTTACATAGTTTTCTCTATACTTTGGTCTACAATGGACCAATAATTACAAAATCCCTTTAAAGATAACAATCCTCTAAAACACTCTGGAATTTAAGTTATTTATGCATGTATAACATTTAACATTTCTAGTATCACTACTTTTTAAAGAATACCTTAAATAGGAACTCTGACTTTTGATTTCATATATAATATGATATAAAGTGTAAGACTATACTTTTCCTTTCCTTTTCTTCCTTCTACCTTCCTTTTTTTAGTAGAAAGAGTAGTTGCCATTTTTATTCTTATTTATCTTTAGCAACCTGATGTACAATACTGTCCTGACCTGCCAGGAAAAAAAAAATTTATATATATATAAATATGTATATATATATACATATATATATATGGGTAGGAAACAAAAGCCACTTTTACTTTAAGAGAGTTAATGCAGTACACAGTTCCATACTTTTATCCAGTTTATTCTTTTCTTCTTTGCCTTTTTTGGTTATCTCTGAAGACTGCTTCTGTTTCTATTGTTTCATCCTTTAGCATTCACATATCAGAGCAATAAGTATTTCATTACTGGTTTATCTGTCCAGAGGCTTGAGAAGCGGTAACAATTAACCCTCCCTTCACAGTGATTGATACAGGCTTTGCTTTCAATTTGTTCCACTACACAGATCATGAAATTCTGAATGCAATCATCCTCATTGACCTACACTTTCAAACACACAGCTACAATGAGACGAAAGTAATTATTAAAAGGAACACAGGACCACTGAGATCTGAAACAAAGTCTTTTAAAAATCTGTTAGATGACCTTCTGGTAAAATTGGCAAATTTTGATGCTCAGGAAAATGATAGCTCTGTGTCCCTGTCTGGAAATATTCGATGCAAGTTGATCAATGTATATTATGGTGATTGCACTGGGTACAGTATGTACTTAGAAAATGTATCAAGCCATTCTAGAACTGCTACAAACAAATAAACTGTTAACATTGTAGCTTAAACTGCATAATTTTTTCCCAGAATATTAAACTTCCTGATTTGTGTAAAAAAAGAAAAAAGCTTGACCACAGTAGAAAACCCAGGCTGGAAAAGCAACAGTCACTCTCGAGGAAGAGCTGCATACCTGAGCTCCTCCACATTTTCTCTCTCCCCTCCCTTTAGATGAAGATTCATGGTAAGAAATGAATACATTTTTCACAAAGTCTGAAAAATAGCTTCAAATAAATATTAATCTACTGCAATCGATATATATGAGGAATGGTGAGGAGCTGGTAGAAGAGTGGTGACTACAGAACTATATTAAAACAAGGGTTGCAGTTAAAGAAAATCAGGGCGGAAAGCAAGGCAGCAGGCCTGAGGCTCTAATCACAGAACAGAGTGATGGAGATGAACCAATACTGCATGGATTAGCAATGAATTATTTTGAACTGTAATCATATGGCTGCATAGAAGAGAGGCAAAAACTAACCATTACTCATAAACTGATCTGCTGATTGAGAGACAGAGAGAGAAATTCATATGCTATACTAATCCAGAATAATGAAAACCTAAAGATGTGGTTACACTTCAAGTAACATTTTATTTCTAATGTCTGCCACTTACTACGTAATATGGAGTATTTCGAGTATAAACTGTAAAGTGCTTTGATTCAAACAGTATAAAGTCAATCATTTCTTCCAAGATCAGGATGTGATATAACTAGTCCTCTCACCATTCTTTCTTACCTACTAAATCCATTTCTGGATAACTTTGATACCCCCCAAATATGAAAATCTTTAAAGTATTTAGTTATAAAGGAGAAACAGCACTCAGGGAATTAACTCCCTTTGGAGAATCTGAAAAATTCATATCAAATGAAGATTCAATTGTTAGAACTAATTTTGTTAGGAGGAAAAAAAAATCAGAACTGCTGGTTGCAAGAGATTCCTGAGATTCTTAAGAACAGACTGTTTAAATGAAGAGCACTTTAATCAGTAGAGGAATCCTCACGTTTCTAATGTCTTGCTGTGCATTCTGCAGGTTATAGTAGCAGCTGGTAGAGGTCATATATCTTTTGTGAGCATCCCAAAAAGGCTCACTGCCAGACTGTTAAATTATGAATAAGCAATGAACAAAAGAATGCAGATACGGTGGTGACAAGATAATCCAAGCAAATTTATCTATGACAAATTTCACAGGATTAACAAATTACATTTACACAGAACAATAAAAATGTGCAAAAAAATGATGAGCCTACTTTTCCTTACAGCATTAGGAAAAACAAAAAAAAGTCACCAACCCAGGGTATATATTTAAATTTAACTCCATGTAAAGTAAGACATTTATAATCCATTCAAGATATCTTTGTAACACTTTTACACCTTAGGTAGACACAGAAAAACATGGTATATCTGCTATATATTTTATATGTAATTTATGTGGTATACAATGTATATATGTATGTGTGTATGGCTTATAAACCATATATACCATGTATGAAAACCTTGTACAAAACAATCCCATTCATATATATGAATAAAATGCATATGTTTTCCAGAGTAGATTCTGAGGAATAAATGATTTTTATAGGGAAAAATGCTCCCTCAATCAGTGCAATACATGTAAGCTACTAAAATATCCTTATGCATTGATGTCTCCATTTTCCAGGAACAGAGAGAGAGGTTCTGCAACCAGTTTCAATCACTCCACTTAGCCCCACCAAAATATTTCAATCTCTCAGAGTAATGTGCTTCTGAACAAAGTTTAAAACTAGCACCATTTTCTGCAGTATTACAGCAGAAAGGAAATTTCAGAGATTTGAGGAAGAGGATGTTAATTTCAGCTATATTCACATATAAGCGACCCTTTATTCAATATTCAATTTTTCTTTTATAATAAAATTTTTATAAATCTTTTTACAAATCTCACAAATGAAAAAGCTGTAGTCTATCATATGTAATAAGATATTACTGAAATGACCTATGATTCTTCAAAGTGGTCTTAAAATGCAATGTGGCACTACATTTCAAAATATGTGATATAAAGATTTGTTAAGTTTCAATGTTTTATGCAAGCTACCCAAGTCAGAGCTCTTTAATTCTGCCATTAGTGTGCTGATGATAATAAAATACTGTAATCAGATGTAATTTCTTTTAAGATGATCTAACTGCTATTTTAAATTTTGTAGTCTTTTTCATTTATACTTCCTATTGACTTTTGTTTTTTTCTTTTAGTAAAATATCTCTGTAAATGAGTTATTACCAATTCATTTTTTCAATTTTTATTTAAACAAATTTGCTGACTGTGAAAGTGAATATCTACTTAAGATATACAAGCAAAATATTCAGTCTTTCAACCAAAAATACTCAAGCACTGCTTATCTAGTCCTTTCAAGTCCTGAAATTTCTACTACATTTTTTAAAGAAGCTATTTGGTTAACAGTATTACATCCAAAAACGTAAAGATAAACATGGCATACTTGTCTACTACTGCAAAAAAAAACTTACATTCTGCAATGAACAGCCTGGAGTCAGATGCTACGAAGTTTCCTAAAGAATAATTTTTGTCAAAGAACTGTTACATACCAGAGACCTTTGGTTCCTGGCATGGAGAAATAAAAATGTTACCAAAGACATTTTCTTCTTAAAGATGCCTGATGTATGTGTGTGTGCAAATTAAATAACAACCTACTATTTGTGTACTTATTGTGGTCCATTACTAGCATGTTATATTTTTAATTAAAGGAGCTAGCATATGTAAAGGCCTTAGACTATGAAAAGTCCTTAGAAGAATACCTGTGTATTAGCACATAGTGATATATAAATGTTTGCTGTGTTATTATAATGCCTGATAATTTGGCCAAAGGCCAACTTGTACAATATATTTCAAAAGACAATACCCAGAAATAGAGGTAGGCACTAAAATATGTTATTCAAAAATCCCTGTGAGGCTGTTTCTACCTACTCAGTGACAAAAAACACTACAAAATAAAAAACCTTAACTGTAGTCCTCAAACAGAGGCACACTGTGAGGCAATGCTATGTGAGAAAGAGGGCCTTAAGTACTATGTGTTCTGTGACCAAAGGTTCGTGTCTGCAACAAACTGATTCTTCTGAAACCATTCAACCAAAAACCTGCCCTAAAGTACATATCACTGAGGAGCTTGCCTCCATAACTACTGGAATATTAAAAGGAGAAGAAGCCATACTTTAAATAACTGATTCCTCCTATAACTTTATAAACTATATTTCTTAAGTTCTCCAAACATCAGATGAGGGACCAAAATAGAGGAAAGCTAGTTCATTATCCACAACTTAACCATTCTTGCTGCCATTGGAATTCTCTGTGACTGGCTCAGAAATTTCTGACTCTGGCAAGTCCAAAACTCCAAATCCCCCCACACTACTGTTAAGATGCATTTCTACAAAGATGACAGTGCCCAATTCCACATCAGCCATAAACCTGAACTCAATCTCTAACTCACTTTCCTTGGGAATAGTAAGCCTCTTATTTCCTTATCCATATGTAGAAACCAATGAGAAAATTGCTATGAAGTATAAATATAGGATCTGAAATATAGTGTCCAATCAATGCTTTTTATTATCCTACATAATCTCTTTTTAAATCCCATAAAAACATCTTTTCTAACATTTGCTACAATTTTGCTTATATTTAAATAGCATCTTTCCACTATCTTTCCTCCAACAACTTCTAATCACTTTATCATCATTAATCACCATATTTTACAAATTGGACACCTGTCCTCCCAGAACACTAAGTTAGTGGAAGCAAATAAAGATAGAGAGTCTTATAGTTTTAGGAATCTATGCTACTCACTCTTAGAAAAGTGTGTTTTCTGACAGTATCATGTTTTCCATGTCCAAAATAAAGGCCATTCAATAATCAAAACAACTGCTCTTACAGTGTACATTATTAACTACAATCCCAAGCACAAGTCACTATGGTCCATGGTAGAGATTCAATAAATAAAGCTGAATGGAAGAAACAATCAATAACTGCAGTCTAGGGCCAGAAGCATTGTGGGCCATAGAAACATGGTATTTTCATCTTGCTTCTCATGATTTTGTACACAAGATCACAAGTATTCCAACTAATTCACCAACATGTTTTACAAGTGTACACTGAGGACAACTTCACAAGCTCTTCAATCCTGCCACTGTCCTCGTCATTTCAGATACAGTAGCAGTCACTTTATTCTTACTAAGTCACATCCTATTTACGCACTGTAGTATTACTAATATTACCACAAATTATTCTATGTAAGGTTCTATCAAACTTAATAGTGCAAACATCCTATGCACACTAATGAGGCCTAGCGTAGTAAAAATACCATTCAGTTACAGTTGGTTTATTACACTGTCCAGTGAGGGAAGGAAAAAAAGGCCACTATTTACTATGAAAATACTGACATCATTTAATACAGTTCAATAACTGAACTTTCCTATCGATTCTAGAAGTTTTAACCTAATCATAAGTTTAAATATTCCACCATATACAACCATTGTATGCATTCCATTATATGCAATGTAGAAAAAGCAGCCACGTAAACACAGCGTGGAGAGGTTGGCTAGCTCTGTGGCTTTCATGTGTGCTTAGTTTTCTTTAAATTTAGCAGCATTATGCATAAGAAATGTTTACAAGAATTAAAAAAATAAAACCATACTAAGGTTTACATTGGAGTCATTATTAATAGTGAAATATACTTGAAGAAGTTTTTAAGGGAACATATTACTAGGAATGATTTAGAAGTTTTTGTAATACATTCCCATAAACATCCCAAAATATGAGGATCTACACATTAAACAATAACTAGATTGAAGCTATTCTAAATCCTCACCCAAAGTGTTGCTTCACAGAAGCCTAAGTGTGCACTCACACACCCACATGCACACACACAGAGAATTTTGTCATCGAGAATCTCACTACAAAACAGGACATCCTGGACAGCAGATCTTGCTTCAAACGGATGTGATTTTAACATGCCAGTGGACCTCAGACTAAAATCTGGGGCAGGGAAAAAGAATTGAAGGGGTCATAGAAATTCTGGCATTCCTACAAAATAGCTCTGTTATAGGGGCAACCATTGTAGAGAACTGCAGGGGAAGATCAAAATTCATATTTCTACAACTATCAAATTGTTCTCACTTGTGGACTGGACTTAAAAGGCAATATAATTCTCTCAATTCATTATTGAGAAAGATGTTCATTATACATAACTTTTAATCAAGCATAAAAGTTCTATTTTTAAAATCCTATATAGACACAGGGCCCAAAACTTTACTCATAAAAACACTAAGTGCTATAAAGACCTTATGTAACTTTTTTTTTTTAAATCAAAAGTATCAAATAATGTTGAAATCCAGTTTGCTCACTGTATCAAATCAAATCTAGTGATTGGCATATTGCACATTTGGAGTAGCTATATATCCCTTCATTCATAAATCAGAAATTAGAAATTTGAAAGGATGCTATAATGTGGGAGGGTCCTACGTAATAAAGGTCATTATAAGTCCTGACTCTGGAGCTATACTATCTAATATCCTCTCTGGTGGAATCTATGATATGCCCATGCATTACAGTTCTTGTTGACAGTCTGTTGCCTTGGAAATATTTCATTATTTCAGTTTTTCCATTTGTAGACCCTTGGCCTTGTGATATGAAGGCCATCCTATTTCATATTTTCGATTATCATTTAAGCAATCTTGTGGAGCTATTTATATATATAAGCAAGTGTTAGACAATGCATATCATCATTTATCACTGTTTAAGCTTATACTGTAGGAAGAAATACCTCCAAACAAGTCTCCACCACCACCTTTACACTTTCAGTCAAAACCATGTGCCAGTGGAATACGCTTTGCAAACCAGCATGGGCACATCACATGCTTGACACTTCTCTCTAATTTTCTTGGTTATATATCCACACAGTGGAACAACTCTGTGGCAGTGCTATATAATTTGCAGCCCACTGGAGTTTAAAGAAATTCAAACAAGTTTATACATACAAAGTTTTCAACTTGTTCTTTCAAGTTCTAAAGAAGCATTTTGTGTATGTACAATTCAGAGAAATTTAAGGAATACTAAATAGTATTCAAAGACATTATCAAGAGTAAGCTTCTTTATTTTGTAAACATTGTAAGGAAAATGATTTTTGGACTGTATTATCATATGCAGGCCACACACTTTGTAAATAAGACAATTTAAAAGTTACATTTTTTCTCTGTAAGTTTTGATTATGGGTATATTTGAAAAGTAGTAAATTATCAAGTGCCCATTAACACCTTTGTGAAATCAATGGTTTGGAAATCATTTTTTAAATAAATGAGAAGATACAATTTACATCCACAGTCATCTTTTATAAACATATCTGTGGTTCCACTATATTTGCAAAGAATATTATTAACTGGCAAGTTCTAGGCACAAAGTGCAGATGAAGGTGGAATGACTTACTTAGTTGAAGCAAGTAACTATGAAAAACAAGCCCCTCCTGAACAAACCATCTGACTTCCCATTTCTCATTACAAAACCAAATCAACTTACATGTGTAATGTTTACACTTAAAGTGCTAAGAGCATTTAAAACCCTGATAACAAAGTAAACCCTTGGGGCATAAAACAACTGTTTGGATAATGGACCAAGTTTGTGGTTATTACTGTTTCTAACAGTTTAGAACTCCTTTCTTCCTTTCCTCTATAATGTTCCTTCTGTCCCCTACCCCCTTATTACTCCTCCCTCTCCCCATAGGTTAAACTTTTTCAGATCCAACCTTTAAAATGACAGCATCCAAGCTGAACAAGAAGATGCTATTAAAGGGCATTAAATTAAATACAGTATATCCTCCTACAACTTCAATCAGAATTTCAGACCAAGTGTTATTTAGTTCAGCTCTCAAGTGGAGCAGAATAACAAATCGCACACTTTGATTTACCTTCTTCGAATGCCAAATGGAGACAGGTGATAAAGAACGCACTCATGCACAGGCTATGAAGTTTCCCCTAGAAATTAATTCTATCTTCGAGATTCCTATCTCAGAGAAATTCCCAAAATGGCACACAAATAGGCCTCTGCTAGAGAGATTACTGGGGCCATCCCAGTAAATACATTTACTACCAACACAACTGGGAAAGGAGGAAGGAGGAAAAGAAGGAAGGGAGGGTAGGAGTTAGAAAGAGGGAAAAGCAGAAAGGAAATCAATTATACCTTCTGATTTCAAAAAGTATTCACCATGATGTTAAAGTAATTATCAAAAGCCTTGCAGGATGCACTTAGAAATAATTTTTCTCCCATAAGAATAAAGTATTTAGTATGTGAATTCCTCATGAAACACTAATACTTAAGAAGGAAATGTTGGTTTTTAGCTATCACAAGAGTCAGACATGGGGAGTGATGGTTAATGTATATGCATAACATTTAACACCTTTAAAAAACTGGATTACGTATGATTAACTCTCTGATATATGATCTTTACAGAATTATCTAGTTTAGAATTAGTCAATTATGTATCTTCTTAAAAATATTTCCTTAATCCTGATAATTCTGCTGTCCCTATTACATGAAGGAAACAAGCAATAGTACAAAAGAAGCTTTTTACAGCCTAAGTGTCTCCCTATTTTTTTCTTGATGTATGTTGTATCAAAAGCTACGTTGTATCAAAAGTAAAACTGCCTGTGTTATAATTAAATTCTGCAATTAAGCACTTCCCTGGGCCTCTTTACAAGTTCTCCTAAGCCTGAGAGGGAAGTAAACGTCCATGCTTGGGGGCTGGGGGTGTATTTGTTTTCCTTATGAATCAATGGGTAACGTTTCATACTTCCTACTGAACCTTTCCTCTTCGGAAACAGAGATACTCACTTTGCTCAAGCCGATATGCTATATGCAATTAATGTCATTAACGCCGTCAATTAATAGCAAATAGGATTCCAAACAAAGTAGGCAAGGTGGACAGCAGGAGGGGAAACCACGTTGGGGGTGGGGGGCGGGGTGCTTAGTTACTCTAACAATGCTATTCACGTAGGAAGATTAGGGATATTTTGAACACAAACTCCTTTTCCCTTTGGCCCTAGTAGTTTAACTAACTTCAAACAGACATGCTCGACTGAGCCCCTTGCCTAGATATGCAATTCTCCCCAGGAACTTTTTAAAACACAGATCCCCAAACAGTAACTAACGGGGCATAGATGCTCCAACTGCTGACACATTTTGGATCTCGCTGTTTCTTTGCTTATTTGGATTTAAGGGGTTTCTTCTCATTTATATATATATATATTTATTTATTTTTCTGGGAGGAGATGGAGAGGAGGGAAGGATGAGAGCAGAGGGCAGAGCAAGAGACCCACAAGTTGCCAGGGCTGAGGGCACAGCCCGAGCGGCGGGGAGGCGGCGGCGCGCCTCGCTCCGCCCGGCCCGGCCTAGCTGCTCCGCGCGGAGACAGCCCCTCCGCGACACATTCCGGGCCTGGCGCGAGCTCCGCGCTCCCCGCCCCCGGCCTCCTCCTCCTCCTCTCCTCCTCCTCCCCTTCTCGCCTGCCTTCCCTCCCCCTCCCCAGCCTCATTCCCTTCCTAGAGAGCAGCTGCCAAGGGACCTGCGGCGGCCCCGGGGATCCCCCGGCCCCCCACCCTCACCGCTGCTTCCCGTCACACAGCAGCGCCTTCTCTTTTTTGTTTGTTTCTTTTTCTTTTGCCCATTTTCTTTTTCTTTCTTTTCTCTTTTCTTTTTTCTTTTCTTTTTCTTTCTTTCTTTCTTTTTTTTTTTTGTCAGCGAGTCACTCTATTCGCCAAGCCGAGGAGGTGCGACTGCTCGGAGAGCCTGGCGCCGCTGCCGCCACCGCCAGAGCCCGCTCGCTGCCGCAGCCGCCGCCGCCGCCGGGCGGACAATGCGCGCGGGGACCGCGGGCGAGCGCTTAGCCGCAAGCCCCCAGACGAGGTCCCCGCGGGCTCGGGGCCCAGGAGGCGGGCTGCGGAGCGGGCCCCGCCACCTCGGCGGCGGCGGAGGCGGCGGCGGCGGCGGGAGCAGCAGCCCCGGCGGCAGGTTCAATAAACAGAAAAGTGTTACCGTTCTCGCCTGGAAGGATCCTGCTGAAAGCTGGGCTTGGTGGGCGCCATCTTCCTGCTATTTTTTTTCCTCTCTTACTTTTTGCCTCTCTCCCCCCTCCCGGGGTGGGGGGCGTGGGGAGGGCGGGGGGTGTGCGTGTGCGTGGGGTGGCGGGAGTGAGTGCGGGCGTGCGCGGCGCTCTGCTGCTGCCCGGCGGGCGGCGGCCGTGGCCGTGGCCGTGGCCGTGGCCGTGGCGGCGGCGGCGGCGGCGGCGGCGGCCGTGCTGCTGAGGCAGGGAGGCTACGGAAAAGTAGTGGGGCCGGAGCCTCGCCGGCGGCCGGCCGTCCCCTCCCGCCACCGGTGCTCCCAGCCGCAGGTCGCCGCCTCCTCCGCCGCCTGCGCCTTCTCCTCCCCCTGCTCGCCGGGCGCCGCCGTCCATGCGCCGCAGAGCGCCCGCGGCCCGGGCCGCTCCGGCTCCCGAGACATGCCCAGCTCGGAGACAGGCGACCGGTGGAGGCGGCGGAGGAGGAGGGGGAGGTGGTGGCGGGGGGAGGCGGCCGCGCGGCCCCGCGGGCAGCCCGGCCCAGGGCCCCGCCGCCTCCGGGTTCTCACCCTAGTGCGCCGCCACACACACACACACACACACACACACACACACACACACCACAGTCACCCCACTACCACCACCACCCAGAGCTGGCCGGGTGACAGGTGGGGCACACACTCTCCCGGAGGGGGGTGGCCGGGGCCTAGGCTGGGAGGGATAGGGAGGGGGAGGACACGCAGGGGGTTCCCAGCTTGACCGCTGTGAAAGTATTTCTGGGCATTTTCCAGCTGCTTTGCTCCAAAGCGCTCTCTCGCACGCAGACACACACACCCCTTTCTCTCTCTCTCTCTCTCTCTCTCTCTCTCTCTCTCTCTCTCTCTCTCTCTCTCTCTCTCTCTCTCTCTCTCGTAGGGGGACTGGAAAGCTCGGCTGCTGGCGCAACAACGCCACTCAGTTGCAGTTTCAAACACTTCCCTTCTCTGGAGTATCGCAGCCAGGAGGAAGGAAAGAAAGAGAGGGGAACTGGGAGGTCACCGGAGTGAGCTGGGACAGGACACGGTCCCGGGCGCACCTTTAGAAGCAGCGGAAATAAACGTGGGGCGGGCACAGGGGCTTGCGCTGGCCCAGGCCAGCGGCCCAGATAGTCCGGTGGGCCCACGCAGCTGCAACCCAGGCACCTAGTGGCTCTGGCGTTCTCAGCAGAGTCCCTAATGCCGGAGTATCTGCATTATTCAAGCACGTAGAAATATGCAGACCCCGGGGTTTACAGGTGAATCCCCAGCGGTTAAAACGCAATTATATACAAAGGCTTCTCCCAGCTCAGGTCCTCGTACCTGGGACCGGAGTGCTTGCGTCTGGGGATCTAACCCAGCCGCTTCCCCATTTTACAACTCAAGGCCTAGAGAAAGAGCGATTCCGAGCAGGTCCAGCGCTGGAGTCGTGTTACCTGGGTAGACCCTGGTCAGTGCGTTTTCTCCGCTAAGCCAATCTGCAGTATGAGAGCAGTTTTCTACCCAGAGACTTGGGTCAGTCATATGTCAACCTGGCATGAAGAAAGAACTCCCAAAGCTTTGCCACTTTGAATAAATGAAAGAGACTGATGGAAAACATCAGTCCTATTCGAGATTTTGCCTTTTGCTTTAAACTTTAGGAAAAATAAATAAAAGACCTGAAAAGGAGTCCCCTTTGGTCCTACCATTCAGTGAAGTAGGGCTGGAACTTGGAAACTTCCATCTAAAGCATAAGGTTTTTTCTCGGGGCAGAGGTGTTTAATTTGCATGATGATGTTTGAGTTCTCTTTGGAGTACACTCTACAGGTAGGAGAAAATGAGAATGATTGAGAAATGAACTGGAGTAGAGACTGTTGCCTACAAGATACAACCTGACTGGTAGAGAAGGGGGAAAGTTGCCAGTTGGAAGCTCTAGCTCCAGAACAGTCATCTAGGGCATTTCTGCCCCAAGATGACAAATGAGAGAAGCTCCTGTTCTCCCAACAAGCAGGCCCTTCTGCTTAAAACTCCCCACTCTCATCACTCACTCTCTCATCATACTCCCCAAAAGTTCTTAAAATTTGTGTGTGTGTGTGTGTGTGTCTGTGTGTATGACATGACGTGTCACTTTAGCACACATATCCAAGTCTTGAGGTAGAAGATAAGTCTGATCCTCAGAGTTCCTGAAGCCTGACAGTTGGTGGCCCACAATGCTGGCTCAGACCTTACCTCAAACACCTGCCAATAATCTTCTTGCCCTACATGACTCACTCTTCTGCCCCAAATTTAACTAAAATTAAAGACAGTAACAGGTGTCATCATATCTGAGTAACAACACCAAAGAAGACAACATTTTTCACAGCATCTTCCCTTCTGTCAATATAAGAGAACATAAAAATCGAGGGAGGGAATAATACATCCCAAAGGCTAGAGTTTAGAGTTGATTACTTTTATCTTTATAACTATAGTGGGACTCAAATGTTTGACAAGAAGCCCAAATTCAAAGACAGAAAGGTGTAAAGTTCCAGAGAAGCTTTCAGTATTGAGATGGCAGAGACCATGGAGAACTGCCCCTGGATGCTTCTAACTTGAGGAAAAATTACCCCCAAGATTATCTTTGCTGAAGGACAACACCAACACTCAGAGCAAACCTAAAGGCTTAACTCCCCCCAAATTCATAACTGCCCCCAATGTATATCTTTTAGGTTAGCTCAGGTTCCCTGGAGGTCCCTGAAATCTTCCAAAGGTCATCTGACATTTCTGACCCTTGACTCCCTACTTCACAGACCACACTATTGTGACTGTTGCCTGCACTTCCCAGTTAAAGTGATCACCAAATTCTATTGTCATTTAAATGTTTTATAAATGACAAAAAAAAAATACCTGACCATGAAAAGGAAAAATCTAATTCTTTTCCAATCCTTCATATTTCAAAGATTCCCAGATCTTTTGTATTAAAGGTTCTTGTCATCATTGAAGTAAAAGAAAGCTAAAATAATTTAAGTAAAAAATCTCTTTGACAAGGAATAGCCCCCTTTTGAAATATTTTTAAGACTCCTTTAAAAACTTCTGACAATAAGCAGAGCATATAATGAAGTCTTCTTTAGAATATTTGCAATACTGTGCATGAACTTGAAAAACAGTGTGTTACGCAAAATCTGCTCTGGTCACTGGGCCCTTGGTTAGAAGGCACAAAATATGGCAATGATAGATTATCTTAACCTTTTCAGTTTAAATACTGTTAGTTCAAATCAAAGGTTCTCAAATCAATGAAGTTTCAAATACAAGGTAAAAATAGGAACTGTTATTTGAATTATGCATTGTGTATATTTTAAGTTAAATGCCATTGGCAAATCTCTCAGATGTTTAATCGTGGGCAATCTGGGAAACACAAATATTTAATTTCACACTTTCGTGTGCTCTTTTTTCTTCCATCTTCAGTCAAATTGAGCCTCACAAATGGAGAACTTACTTTTCTTATTACATTGTTAGTTTTTCTCAGCACATTTTTATGGATTACATTTTCGATAAAATCTTGGACCATCTAACGCTGTCCTTATGGAAAAACTTAAGGGTTCTAGTGCTGGTGGCTGTGGTCATTTTTCCCTCTTTTTTTCCTAATTGAATCGAATAATGTTTACTATCTCAATGTCATGTCCATTTTTTAAAAATCTACCAATATATTAAACAGAAATGCAAACAAGTATTACTTTAAAACTTCCACCTTACCACCTAGCTTACTTAACTTTGCAAAATTTGTTTCCTAACTTGTATCTTTGAATCTTATCCATTTGCATTATAATACATTTAAGATGAATACTTAACAGCGCCGAAGAGACTCGGATTTCATGCTGTATTTCCCTGTAGTAACAGGTGACATGATAACACTATTATGTAGAAATCCAAGTCTACCGCTACACGTGAAAATCGTTTCTATTTTGTTTGGAAACAAATGATCAATCAGCCTCCGGTGATCAATTGCCCCCCTGGTTGTTGGTCAGCGCCGATTCGCACCCGGCAAAGGCATTGAGAAAATTCTGCTGGAAGGGGAACAAGGATCCCAAACTTTGCAAAAGCACCTTGTGCGGCGTCTCAGACTTCGCTGCAACTCCTTCGCTACTCGGGACTGAGGCTCTAGATTTGGGGCTAGGTAGAGGGCAAAGGATGATTTCACTTCGCCAGTGCACTGGAGTGCTTTTCAATTCGGACTGTGATTTTTTTTTTTATTTTTTTTATTTTTCTTCCTCTTCCATAGAACGAGAGGAAGGCAAAGTGAGCCCTGGTGGTGTGCATGTGTGTTGTAAGGTACAAAACAGGAGCAAAGTGAGTCCCACCCCAGCACCCCGGGGCGGGGACACTATCCCAGCTCAGGCGGGACTACTCACCGCTGCTGGTAGGAGGTGATGCCCTGGACGTTCTGCGGGGTACCGTTGGCGGCGGCGCCGGCCCTCCCCATGCCCGCGCCGGCCGGCACCCCTGCGGCCGCCCCGCCGGCCGCCGCGGCCGTCACCTGAACGCTGAAATCCGGAAAGATTCGGATCATCGCCGCGACTTCGGCCCCCGGATACTACGACTCTGAGCTGGGGCTGGCGGGGGCTCGGGTTCGGGCTCGGGCGGCGGCGGCAGCAGCAGCGCGAGCAGCGGCGGCGGCAGCAGCGGAGCCAGGCACCAGCCTGCAATCCCATTAGTGAGCCGCGGCCACTGTGCGCGGCGGAGAGGCGCTTTGATGTGCGCGCAGCGGGCTGGGGGGGCCTCGAGCGCGAGGAGGAGGTGCGGGGGGCGTGCGAGGGACTTGCAAACAGCAAAACGTGTCAGGGTGGGGCTTTTTTCCCTTTTGGGGGGCAGTGGTGCTCCCCCCTCTTTCCAGGATGTTGCTCTCACTGGCTGCTCCGGCTGCGCCGCGCGAGCCCAGCTAAGGGAAGAAGGGGAGGGGGTAGTGGAGGAAGGATGCACCGGGAGGCTTGGCTAGGACTTGGCCGGTGCAAGGGAATGACGGGCAGTAGAGAGTGCATTTCTTTCCCGCCCCTCTACACACACACACACACACACACACACACACACACATACACACACACACACACACACACACTCGCCGCGCACTTCCGACCCAAAGTGCTAGACTGAGGCGCGCTCCCTCCCCTCCTTTCTCTAGAGAAATAGCCACCATCCAGGCAGGCTCGCGCCTCCGGTGGCTTCCAGCAACCTGGACTCCAGCCCGCGTGTGTAGGAATGGGGGCGCAGAGCCTCCCCTCCTGCCCCGGACCGCTCTTTGCCAGTCTTCTACACACTATGCAGCGCGAGCATTGCCAAGCGCAAGTTGGGCTTCTGGAGAACTTGATACTTATCAGGGAGAGATGGTGTGCGAAGGCGGGGGGGGGGGGGGGGAAGAGTCGCTTTTGTGCAACGAAGAGTTTGTTCCCTTTATAAGAAAGGGCTCTTCCCGCTCCTAGTGGGCGGGCGGGTTGGTCCTGGGCAAACTCCTGAGGTGGGGACTGTAGGACCTGCCAGAGGGATCCGAGTGTACCCTGATGACCCACCTCCACAGGCCCTTTTCGACCAATGAAACGTATAAATTAACAGCCACAATTGTGAAGAACTCTGCAAATTCCAACCACCAGGGAAACAAAAAGAGAAAGCACGTGCATTTATTTCCTCGCGTCTCACAGTTACTTCTCCACATTGTTGCAATAGTCCTTATGAGATGAGGAGGGATTCTTTATGGTTTGCCTACGCCTTTTTAAGTGATAACTTGCACTCCTTTCACTCGGCTAAGCAATGGGACAGTGGGATTGATCATTTCTTCCACCCCCTGCCCTGGACCCCTGTTGCCCCACTTCCTCCTCTGTCTTCCGGCTAGTGAGCGGGAGCGAAGTTGCGAGCAGTGGGCGCAGCCCCTGAGGGAGCAGGGCTCCGGCTTCCCTCCCCTTGCGCTCCCACACTCGCTGCCTGGCTTTGCTGTTGCTGCTAGTGGTTCCCCTTCTACTGATCTCCTTTCCACTCCTCCCACGCCAAACCCCCGGAACCACAGCCTGGGGAGGAGTGGTCGCCGCACCCTCAGCACAAACCCAAATTGGGCTCAGCGAAGCGTGGTGACCGCTGCCGCGCCGCCCGGGCCCTCGGCCAATAGCGCCTCGCCAAGCGAGGCACCTGCTTAACCCTTTGAGCCAGGGGCGCAGACGGCCCGCCGGGGCCCAGAGGGACAGAATGGATTGGCCAGAAGTTGCCAAGACAGAGAGTAGCAGAGGCCGCTCAGCCCAGCGTCTCTGACACGGTCAAGGGGCTAGGCGCCTGCCCTTACAGCAAACCCGGGCGTCCCCTCCCACCCTGATGACTCTGGAAAACAGCCAAGCAGCACAAAGGCGAGTCCTCGCCCCAGCGGCGTCCCGCGCCTGCCGGGGCAACCTCTGAGCTTCCCTAACCCAAGTCAGTTTCCGGAGGAGCCTCCCGCGCCCAGCAGCCGCAGCGAGACAGAGGGAGGGAGCCTCAGCTCTCGCTGGCCGGGCCCACGGCGCAGCTGCGTTTCCATTTTCCTCTCAAAGAAAATGCTTTGGACGGCAGATAATACCAGGAGATATGAAACTGCTTCGTCCCCCACGTGTTGCACGTAAAAAGAATCGTAATGAGCATCTGTGGCTTGTGCGGAGGATCCCACGAGTTAGTTGAAGACCTGAGCGAGGTCCTGACTCCCTCCTTCCGGGTTATTTTCTAGCTTAACGGGGATACTGGTTGAGAAGCCAAACGCGAGGTCCTTGGAGCCCGGGTTGAAACCGCGAGGGCGGGGCGGGATGGGTGGAAAGCCGCCCTGTAAGGATCACAAAAGTGGGTTGTGGTCCCACGCCGAGCACACAAGGACTAGGCGTCGCGGGATGACTTGAATGTCTGCACTCTCGCTCCACCGCCTCTCATCCTCAGAGCAGGATCCTCAGAGATTTCAAATAACACGCCTCGGCCCTGGGCAGGTTTTCCTGTTGAAAGAAATGGAGTTCATACCCATTGTAGACAGGTCAGGAAGGTTTTTAAGGGATGGGGAAAGGTTCCTTCTCTGCGTGAGTCAAGGCCGGCGGTATCATAGGCCAAAGGAAGCCTAGTAAATGCCTGATGGATGAGGCTAAAAACGAACTCGTATGCGAGCCGTGGCTTTCTATAAAATACCATTTGTCTGAATTATTAGCCCATTTGTGGGGTGGTGCTGAGCCTGCCAACGATGTCTACACCAACCACTTGCTTCCAGCAAGTGACTCCTGCCTCCTTGTGACTACTACCTTCGTGCACTATTTCAGGCCAGGTCCTGTTGATCCAGAGACTGCCCCAATGTGCCAAGTGAGGGAAAAGGGAGAGAAAACTCTCCTTAGCCAAAAGAGCAGAGTTTTTAGGACATTGGTTTCCCTTTCTGCAAATCAACAATAAGCTGAATTTATGAACAAAGAAAATCACCTCTTTGTTTCAGTTCAACACTATGACTAGAAGTCATAGAAATTTTTATTTTCCATATATTTTACAGAATAGTTGGTCAGCAAGTGTATGATCTTGTTTCCCTTCCTTTTTGGAGGGTAATTTTTACTTGGAAAACCAAAGGGCAAAATTGTCCTGTTAGAAAGAATATGTGAGACATGCTGCCAGACGTTTAAAACTACATACAATGAAGTCTCTTCAATTATGCCTTACACTATTAAAATAGTTAAATGAGCACATTCAACTTCAAAGTTCTATGCTTTCAATTGCCCATATTTAAAGGAATTAATATGACTCCTGCTCTCCAAGATTTTATTTTTCTAAAACAGAGACACACAAAATAATTAAAGAAGACTTGCACAATAGGTTACCTTAGAATACATATGTAAGTCTGTTGCAGTATTTTATCCTTACATGTATGATTTCAGAAGGCTGGTTTGCATGCACAAGAGACAAATTCCTTACTGGATCTGCTTATCTCCATGTTCATTAAGGACCTTAAGCAAAATATAAGTTTATCCTCTCATTAGTAATTCAGATTCATTACTCTTTTCCTTCAGTTGAAATCTTTACATGTTGGCAGCTGTTTTGAAATATTTTGAAAGTTGCTTTGGCGTTCACCCAACCAAAAGGGCTCCAGTTAACACTAAACTGTATGCTTTCTCATTATATATCCTCCCCCACCCAAATCTACATATTAGTGCAGGTAGACATATAGATAAGAATTGTATGTTTTAACTCTGAATATATATATGTGACATACTCAGCTATCACAATCACACATTTAAATCTTCAGCCTTTGTACAACTGTGCCTTTTCCCATATGAATAAAATATTTATTCTTAAGACATTTATTTCCACTTACATGGTTTGATTTGGGATTTTTACTATTTGCTGTCAGAAACTGGCAATGACAGGTTAGAAGAGAAGAGCTTGATTGTATCTAATTTTTATTTCACTTTGGACATATACTTAGAAAATATAAAATAATATACAGAGATTAGGGTAAGATAAGGCAAAACAGGAAATAAATAGCATAAAAATCCCATATGAAAAGAATAAAGGTAAGAAATGCTTTGCTCAGAAATGTTGGATTTTTCTTATTGAAGTGATTGTGCTGCAATAAGGGATTTTTTTCTATAAAGAAACTTACATGATAATATGCAACAATCTGGAGACTTCATTGTAGGAAGAGCCATGAGCTAGTATTACGGTCCCACCATACCATGTGAGCGAGATTTTACATTCTATAGAAAGGTTACATATTTGATTTCACCAATTTTCCATCTTCACTCCTCAATCCAAATTGAATTCAAGCTCTTACTGCTAAATTTTCCATGCTACTAATATGTTTTTTAGATCATTTGAAAGAAAAACAATGTCAGGGGAGGGAAAAATAACAAACTTAGCAATATAGCCTTTCTCAATGTTCTAGAAGGAAAACTAAGAAATTAAGAGAGAATAAGTCTTTATTTATATTATAGGTATGTTCACATATAAGAAGAGTTCTGAGGATGTTTTCATCTTAATGGTACATATGTCAAGCACTAAAATATAGTAAACTACTATGCTAAACTAAGTCTCAGAGGACTTTATAAATATATAGCTAGAAAGAGAAGAGGTTTAGTTAAAAGAAAAGCCTTTAGCTATATATATATATATATATTTTTTTTTTTTTAACTCAGTAGCAGGGCAGGTAGTAGGGGAGGAAGACTTGTTGAGAAAAATTAGTGTGATGGGAGAGAGTTCTCAGAAATCCATATTTTTTGTTAAATATTCACACATTATGGCACATATTATTCCAAAGCATGTACAAATCAATAGAAACTAAGATAAACTTAGACTTAAAAACAAAATGATGGAATATGCTCAACATATTTAATAGCTAAATTTGACTTTAAGCAACAATGTTTTGCTTTTGCTTAATTCCTAATGTACTGCATTTTATTTTGAATTTGAAAGAGTTCTACTTTTTAAGGAAATAGTTTTAAATCTACTTGTGATTATAAAGGAATCCCAATTGCTGGTGCTAGTTTTGCTTCTTGTTATCATCAGCATAATTGGAATTTGCATGGAACCTCTACTTGCCCCATAGATCCAGCATCCCATGGTAGTTTTTTTTCAGTGAAAATTATATACAGTACTAACTTAAACTCTTGTTCCTGTTTGACTTAGTTCCTCCAGATAAGCATTCATATAACCAATGAACTCTGTCTTCACTGAATTTTTTTTATTGATTGTAAAATTATTAATTCAGTACTTGATTGATTGAAGGAGTAGTTAATTGGTTTGGATTGAAATTTTCTTCCAAAATGAAAACAACCATACTAGATGAGTTTTTACATGAATTTTTCATTTTCAGAAGGATGGGATATAGTATAAACCTAATCACACAGCAAATCAAACGAGTAGTTTTATTAAGCTCCATGCTGAGTCAACCATTCTGTTTTTATTTAACTGTTATGTCCCTTCACCTAGAGAGATGGTTCTCAGACTTCAGTGTGTATCCGAATTACAAGAAGAGCTTATTAAAACACAAATTTCTGGGCCCTGATTCCATAGGACCTTATTCCATAAATCTGGGGTGGGGCAATCGTTTTCATTTCTAACATATTCCTGGGTTATGTGATACAGTTAGCCCAGGCACCTTATTTGAGAACCACTGACCTAGTGTGTTTATGACAGAAGGTCCTGACTTTGCTACATACTGAGTGGTCAAAGACAAGTTATTTAAGCATTCTTCGTTTCAGCAATCTGGTATTAATTTTGTCCAGGAAAAATGAATTTGTGCTTTGTGTTGGGAATTCAGACATAGTTCCTTTCTTTGGGGAGCCAAGAGTTTATAAGCAGAGGTAGATATGTAAAGAAACTAACAGCAATTATCCCAAGTGCAACAATCAATTTGTACAAAAAGCACAAAAGTGGCATGGGGATATGAAGCTAAAGCAAATGAGAAGAGGAATAAAACATGGCCAAGAACATGGGGTGAGAATCCTGCCCCTGGCTTGAATATGGTTCTACCACTTACAAGCATAGTGACTTCCGTGTATTTACTTTCTCTAAGCCCCAGTTCCTTTATTTGTAAAATAGCAAGACAGTTCTCAAAGGATTGTTGTAGGAATTGCTATTAAGTGTGTAAAGTACTTACTAAGCGCTTGACCCTGTTAATTATTCAACCAATGGTGGTCATTCCCATCAGAGCAATTTCTAAGTTCTCTCGAGTTCTCTTGGGTGGACATGTAAAATGTTTTGATTACCCAGACAAGTTATGAAATATCTTTATGTTCTATTTGTGAATGTTGACAAGCCTAAACAGTCTTTTTTTTTTTAATTGTAAACAAACGGGGTACAACTCGTTTCTCTTTTTCTACATGAAGTAGACGCATACCATTTATGTAATCATACATTTACATAGAGTAATGGTGTTTGATTCATTCTGTTATTTTTTTCTCCCCCCCACCTCTCCCACCCCTCTTTTCCCTCTATACAGTTCCTCCTTCCTCCATTCTTGTCTCCCTCCCACCCCCCTACACAGTGTTTTATTCTAAGCTGTATAACTACATATCTGAAATCAAAGTCAAGAAAGACACCACATAAAATTACTGTAAGTGCTCCAGAAAGTTGAGAGCACTTTTCTGGAGATTTCAAGTTCTGCTTCACACAAAGGGCAGTAAACTTCTGACATCAGTCATATATAGGAAGTATAGAGACATAAAATAAAAGAGCTTCACAAAATGTAAATACAGTTATGATAGCAGATCCTCTATTGGCGATTATTGGAAACAAGGATGCTTGCGTTTTATTGCTAATCTTTTAAATCAATGAGAGTAAAGATAACTGTGATTTTTCACTAGAAGATCATTTGATGCAGTGAATCACAAACATTTTTGTCTCCAAGTCACCTTTGTTAAACATTTTTTCGAGCCACTAAAAGAAATTTGGGTTATTTATATCACATTTATAAATATTTACTCTATTCAAAGTTAAAACACATATGTAAGAACTCCTTATAAGTCCATTTAAAAATTACCAATGAAATGCATTACATAACATCAATAATATTTAATAAAGATTAATTACTTTTATTCAAAACAAAAAAATAGAAAAGCAATATTTTTTTGGCTCTCTTTAATATAGCTTAGAAGACAAGCAGATTCCTATATCTCTTCTGCATTCAATCTGTTATGGAGTTAGGAAAGAGATAAAGTAAATTTTAATAACATTTTCAGATAATTATGAAGATTCTTCTTTGCTACTATACCAAAACTCAACAAGAGTAGTTTCTTAAAAGTTAGTAGTAAAATGGAATTTGAAATCATACTAAGAAACTTTTCATACTATGGTCATTAAAATTCATTCATTAAAATCATTGTGGCACTTGCCTGGCACGTGTGAGTCACTGGTTTCAATCCTCAGCACCACATCAAAATAAATAAATTAAATAAAGGTATTGTGTCCATCAACATCTAAAAATATTTTTTTAAATTCATTGATCTTTGGATATTTTTTATCCATGTGTGATTTTTATATTATCATGAGTTGATAATTTTCAAAACATTGATTAACTGGGTTATGCAAATCTTCTAAATATTCACACATTTTATTATGTAATATCAACAAATCATATCTGCACCAATCTGATCAGTAAAGTCTTTAAGCATTGAGAATTTGTCATGCTCACAGTATCAGCTACAAGTTTCTTAAAATTCTAATTTTCACTTGAAAACTCAAGAATTATTATTATTATTGGCACCAAATATTGTCAGTTGTTATCTTTGAAGTGACAGACACATTTTATTCATTTTCAAGAAATTTGGGAGATGTCAAACACCCCAGATTGAATAACCATAGCTTTTCAGTTTTTCTTTCAAGGGTAAGTGTCACTCCATGAAAAAAAGTGGTTAATTCAGTTTGCAATGCCAACAATTGATTGTACAAGTGATCTTTTGGAGACACTTGTTGTAATTAGGTATGCAACAAAGTGCTTCATGTGTACTTCCCAGTTCATCACAAAGAACATTTTAAAGATGTGTGCTTGAGTGTCTAAATTTAATAAAATTAATATTTTTGCTGCTTTATCAAGGACATAATAAAGTGAAGTTGGCAACCTTTTACTGTGAGTGAGTGACGGGAGAATACCGTGACAACTAGGACAGTTTGGTCCCTCTACCTTGATTCCTGCTAATTCCCTAGCAGGATTTGTTGTTGTTGTTGTTGTTGTTGTTGTTGTTGTTGTTTGGTACTGGGGATTGAACTCAGGGGCCCTCCATCACTGAGGTACATCCTCAGCCTTTTTTATATTTTATTTAGAGACAGGATCTCACTGAGTTGCTTAGGGCCTCTAGTTGTAGAGGCTGCCTTTGAACTCATGATCCTCCTGCCTCAGCCTTCAATGCCACTGGGATTACAGGCATGTGCCACCATGCCCAGCTTCCTAGCACTTTTACACACCATGATTTTTGTATCATCAGTGCAAATGTCCACAGTGATAAAGGCAAATAATGTCTTAATATTATTACAAAATAGTTTTGACCTCCTGGATACAAAAGTGTTCTAGCCCACACTTTTAGGACCAAGTTCTTATGATGCAATTCTCATGTTATTATGACAGCTAAATAAAACATCTAAACTCTCTTTCTTGCTAATTTTCAAAGAGTGAAAATATCATTTGCAGTTATGTGTTGCTTTACTATCAAATCACAAATTGGTTATCACCAATATTGTACTTAGGATTTCAGTTTTAAATAAAACTCGGTATAAGTGCTTTGTTTTCTTATAATATCACTTAGGAATTAGTACAGTTTTGAACAGAGCATTTAAAATAATATTGGGCTGGGGTTGTGGCTCAGTGGTATAGCGCCTGCCTAGCACATGTAAGTCACTGGGTTCAATCCTCAGTACCATATAAAAATAAATAAATACAGTAAATGTATTGTGTCCATCTACAACTAAAAAAAATTCTTTTAATTAAAAAAATTATAATACTTAATGTTGAAGACCTGGGATCAACAACTTAATTTTTTTCTCAATTCTCTGAGAAAGGGATGGGAATACAGGAATCAATATGATATTCCAGAAAAAGGAAAAGATGAAACATACAAGGAGCTAAATTTCCATGTTAGAAAGAAGCTTTCCATCAGTCAGTACTGAAGAGGACCTCTGAGGTGCTGGCCTCTCTTACTTAGAATATATTTTAGCAGAACAAGATGAAGATTTTCTAGGAATTTGGATGAGAAATTTTGGCACTGGGGGATCTGTTGGAGTCAATGTTCCCTAAATTTACAATTAGTATAGACATACTCTTTAATCATATCCTCTCTATGACATGAGCAAAGCATTACAACACTTACTCAAAGTGTGTGATCTTTCCAACATGGTCTTCACAGGCAGCCACAAGTGGTTTCCTTATTTTTTATCACTATTCTCAAGCAAGAGGACTTCAAAGTCGTGTTCAGAATAGGAAAACAAACTGAATTGCAATGTAAAGCATCTTTGCTTTCTCAAAATAAAATGGGGGAAATCTGTAATTTAAGTATTTACAATAATTATTTTTATTTAAGTACCCTGGACAGCTGCTCAAGATACCAACCAAATAGGCAGAAAGAAACTCAACCTTTGGAAGTTAGAGTGCTGCTTGTTATTAGTGATTCATAATCAAAAGGAAATCTCAGCATATAAACCACTGAAGAATTAATCACCCAGTACATAAATTAGTGTAATCTTGTCCAGTAATTATATCCTGACTGTCAAATATACTCTTGATGAGTTCTAGAAGCAGCAACTTTCTGGCCGATTTATTTCTAGAGAACACTTTTCAGTGTTTGTTTCAAGAGAAAATAAGAAAGGTATATATGAGATAAATGGTATCTGTGTATCTTTGCACAAAACTGACACAAACTGTTTTAATTATACTTATTTTGACTGAGAAATAATTCCTCCTAAAAAGTGATTTGTGTGTTCATAGTCAATGAAAACTAGGCACTTGAGGAAGAATCAGTAAGAATTATAACATTATATATATGAGGGAAAACATCTAAATAAATTGTTCAAATTTAAAACTTTTGCCAAATTTGTTTTGTTTGATTTAGAAGAGTGATACAATGTATTTTCATTTGGAAATTTTCTTTGTTTAAGATTTTGGCTTATAACAATTTCCTCGTATTTAACTTTTCTAAAAAGAAATATTAAATAGCATAAAAGTAAAATGTACCATATGTCAAATCACTTTAGATTTGTATAGCAGAAGAACAAGTTAGAAGTTGCTATGTAAGATAAAAGTTTATCTCTTCATCATGTAAATGTTTAGAAGGCGGATTACTCCATATTGAAGAACCTGAGTTCCACTGTGTCAGGGGCAGTGAAATAATCTCCACAGTCCAAGATGAACAGCTACCTCATCCAATTTTTAAGTAGTAGAATAGAAGTACATTGACTGAGGGACAGAAGGGCATATGTTTTCCCTTAAGAACATGCTTTAGAGGTGGCACATATTTCATTCATGTGTCTTTGGGCAACACTTAGTCATCTGACCACACTGGCTACAAGATATGCTGGGATATGAAGTCTGTATTACAAAGAGTCACGTTGACTAGATAAAAATCAAGAGTGCTAGTATTGTAGAAGGGAACCGATAAATGTAAAAATCCACTTGAAACTAAAAGACAAGCAGAGATCCAATTAATCTGAAACTAAAATATTGGAAGTAACTCTTTATTGAAGCTAATGAAGACTAATTTCAACAGTATTTATTTGAAATCTAGTAATAACCAAATTCAGAGTGTTCATTCACCTATGGAGCAGATAAAGATGACTTTCTGATTTTTAGTGAAGCCAAGGGGAAGGAATATAAGAGTGAAATGTGGTGACATTTTTCCTTTTGCTAAAAGGAAGGAGGTGACAAATTTCTAAGAATTCTAGTATAATAAATTTTGTATTGTGAGGTATAATTTTCATTTGATTTATGACATGGAATTTAAATGAAGCAAATATACAAATATTATTTATTCCATTGTAATGTGGACATCTTTTTTATTTTTCTCATGTTCAGAATATGAAGGAGAGAGTTCAAGGATCAAAATTATCTCATCACCATGTCAATACTTTGTGGTCTTTAGAGGAAGGACTCCATGATGCTCAATCATACCTTATGTTGTGGAAGAGGCTACAGGCCTTCAACAGATTAAAAATAAGAGAACTTCTGATGATGATCTCAGATGTCTACACTCACAGTCCAGTTCTGCAGGAAGATCCAATTCTGCCTACAGGTGACCCTGTTCCCCCTACTATTCTCTAACAAAACACACTACTGTCTCAACTTGAGTATATTTAAAACTTTTATCTAAACTACAAGTTTCTTTTCAAACACATTTTGATATGCCACTCACTGTTGTTATCATTTGAAAGTTACAAGGAACGTCATAAAAATGCCACAAACATTGCTGGGTGCAGTGGTGCACACCGGTAATCCCAGGACTTTGGGAGTCTTGCAAGTTTGATCAGCCTCAGCAACTTACTGAGACCCTGCCTCAAAATAAAAGATAACAAGAGCTGGGGATGTAGCTCAGTGGTAAAGTATCCTTGGGTTTAGATCCCAGAACCAAAACAAAAATAAAAACAAAACAAAAACCAGATATTTTTATACACAGTATTTTAGGGGTCATTAGAGGGAAACTTGAATCAGAGCACTTGGATTTTAATACTATCCAGGGACATGGGATGAATTATCTAACCTCTAAAAGATGGTTCCTTTCATTGATTCATGAATTCATCTGAAGGAACACACACACTCCATGAGCAACTATCATAGGCCAAATATTATTTTAAGCAACAGGGCTATAGCAGGGTAAAAGAAAATAGGGAGCTCTCTCTATATGTAAGAAGAGACAGCAATGAACAAACACCTGTAAAAGCTCAGAAAAGACAACTTTATAGGGTGGCTATTCCAATGAAATAAGGTAAAAACAATATAAATTGTTTAGCATGGTGCCTTACATGCAAACATAATTCTAATATGAGTTACTATTAATAGCATTACATGGATTTGGGAATAGTGTGAATCAAAAAATTTTGCGTAGCCATTATGGTGGTATGCAAATATTGTCTCGGATGTTCATGAGATTGAGGCAGGAGTTTGAAGCAAGCCTGGGCAACCAGTGAGATCCTGTCTGGAAAAGAAATAAAAAGAAAGAAAGATTGATTTTAATTTTACAATAATAGTCCAAAATAGTGTGGCTCATCTGTATTGAAAGTTTTGTTCCTTTGGTCTTATCTCTATTTTGTAAAAATAAAAAAATTAAAATCCCTAATTCCAATTCTTGCATTATCTAATGGAAAATAATCCCACATTTATCACAATTTGTATCTCCTCCTCTCCATTGCCTTTGGCTTTGCATCATAAAAAATATTTTTAAAAAATATGGCCATAGGAAGTATAAAGGAGAGGGTTAGGGAGGGTAGGTAGTAGGGGGTGGATATGATGTATGTTACATGCATGTATGAATATGCCACAATGAAACCCATTATTCCATATAACTATTATGTGCTAATAAAAATATGCCCACAAACAACTAAAGATGTTAAAATGTGCAAAGACAAGAAAATGAAAAATGAATATCTCTTCATCATGTACTACTGGTTTGGTGTTATTAGGCATTCTAGACATACATTCTCTTTAAATCCTCATCACAACCTATATTAGACCCAGGTGGAAAAATTGCTATAGACGCCATCAATTGCTACAGACTCAAGTAAATATATGGGACAATTAAAGAGTTCTCAATATAGCTTTTCTTTTTCAGTTTCCAGTTACTATTCTACAAATAATTGGTCACATACACTTTTTCTGTAAGAAACAAAGGAACACAACACTGTCAACCAAAATGAGAAGATAACTGACAGTTTCTATATCTTAAAAAAAAAAAAAGGGTTATCCTCAAATAAAGCAGGCTTTTTTCACTTTCTCTATTTTTGGGTTCATTTAGTTCTGATATAAAACAATCTTAGTACTCCAACTCAATTAGGAATGCTCATAGAAATTTCAGTCTTTGTGTTTGTTTGTTTGGTACCAGGGGTTGAACCTAGGGGCTCTTAACAACTAAGCCACATCCCCAGCCCTTTTTATTTATTTATTTTTTTATTTTGAGACAGGGTCTCTCTGAGTTGCTTAGGGCATTGCTAAGTTGCTGAGGCTGGCTTTGAACTTTTGAACTTGTGATTCTCCTGCCTCAGCCTCCCAAGCCACTGGGATTACAGGTGAGTACCCAGGACCCAACCTTCTCTTCTCTTCTCTTCTCTTCTCTTCTCTTCTCTTCTCTTCTCTTCTCTTCTCTTCTCTTCCTTTCCTTTCTTTTTCTTTCTTTCTTTTCTTTTCTTTTTCTTTCTTTCTTTTCTTTTCTCTTTCTCTTTCTTTCTTTCTTTCTTTCTTTCTTTCTTTCTTTCTTTCTTTCTTTCTTTCTTTCTTTCTTTCCTTTATTTCTGTTGGATAATGATAGCAATGGCATGGATCAGTGGTTCTCAGAGTACAGTCCTCAGACCAGCACCACCATTTTCAACTGAGTTATTAGAAATGGAAATTCTCAGCAGTCACCTATTGAATAGAAAATCCTGAGAATGGGTCCAGTCAATTTGTGTTTTGAAATACTCTCCAGGTGATTATGATATAATATAAAGTTTGAGGACTGTGAGTATGGATAATTACTGATACCCAACAAAGAGTGCTACAGATCATTACAATACTATTTTCTGTAAGGCAAGACCCTCCATAGCCAAGAAAATTTATTTCATTGGTTTCTTCCCTATAAACAGAAAACAGAACTCCTTTAAAGATCCAACATTTCAGGAAATTTCTAAGTGTCACCAATTTGGGAACTATACTGCTAGTAAAACGAAAGCAAACATTTCAAAGACAACCAACATCCAATTTTCTTTCCAAATTCTTCTGCTTGTAACAGGGTAGGGAATGTATTGCAAAGAGCCACGTACAAAAGAGCAACCCAAAAGACAGGGTGAATAGAAAGCGTCACAATCATGCTTTAGAGTCTCAGTTTCCTACCTGGAGGGTCTGAAAGAACGGTTCCTGTTCCATATGTAGAAGGCCAGGGAGCAGGATTGGTTTGTTAAGGCTGTCACTGAGATTAGAGCTTCCCGAAGCTCCTGTCCTAACATCAAGTCAATTTCTTGCTAAACTCATTCTCATTTTAAATGGGAAAAAGATTAGACTGTTGAGTGCTTGGGGAAAAATATAAAACTGGCTGGTAGGCAAGCTTTCCTTTTTAAAAGAAAAATTCTCTTAGCCTTCTGAACTCAAAGATAGCTTAATAAAAGCAACGGAAAAGACTAAAACCAGGGGGAAAAAATAAGAAGACAAGAAAAAAGGAAACCAGATCCCCTTTAAAATCAGTGTTCATTAAATGCCAGTGAAAGAAAATGCCTTCAAAGTTCTTACAGAGATACTGTTGGGACAGAGGAAGAGACTAACAGACACTTCAAAACAGTGTCTGGAGTTTTTCCACTTCAGAATATCACGGGAAATCTATCAACTAAGGAGGCAAAAATATGCTTAACCCTAAAAGTATCCATATTTCTCACATGTACAATGGCCCTTTTGTGGTGTGGATGCCGGCTTACCATCATATCAGAAGCGCCTCTGATGGAGACCTGTTGAAGATATGACTGGAAGAGGGCAAAAAAATCTACATTTTACTTTCTTACAAAGGTAAAATGTAGAATTAGAAAGGGCTCCTGAAGGTGAATTTTTCACCCAGTCTATTCACCACAAAGCTATGGTTTGCACTATAGTTTTGAGAAATGAGACTAAGTGAAAGTTCCTGGAGTTGCTGATGTACTTGAATGAGGTCCTGGGGAATAATTGCCATGAACTAAGCTGAAGGAGAGTTCAAATATGTTTGAAGTATGTGGGCAAAGTAGGCTTTTAACCCCAAATCTTCATTTCATCAAGTTATTTAATTGGTTATCACGACTGGAATGGGATGCTAAGATGAAGATAAAGCCAGAAGTTTTAGGGAGGATGAGGAAGCTAATAATACCTACAACTGAGAAAAGGAAAGGAAGCAAATTTTGGTGAAGATAGCCTCTAGAACAGGATGTAGATCTGAGACTTGTGGAAAGAAAGCAGGGAGGGAGCAGAACCAGACAGGGAAAGTGGCAGACTGGCACAGTTAGAGTATGTGTTTGGGGGATTCTGGGTTGAGTATAGGTGGCCAGCCTGGTTCTCCCACCATGCTCAATCATTGCTTGAGGACCATCAGGGAAAAGCGTGGCTTTAGTTCAATAGCTGTCACACACTTGGAAGGTTCTGCCACTGATAGACTGTCCGCTATCTGCACCCTTCACAGCTGAATGGGAAACCCATACAGTGTTACTCCATGGTGAACACAGGCCACCCTGTGCCACAGAATCCACTTCTCCTGGATTCCAGGAATCCCTGTACCAAAGATGAATGACAGTCTTTCTTGCAGTTGGTATTCTGCATTTCCACTCTCCACTTTCCTTGGTTTTTCCAAAAGTATACAATTCTCAGACTGCAGTTGTAGCTCAGTGGTAGAGCACTTTGCCTAACATGTGTGAGGCACTGGGTTCGATTCTCAGCATCACATATAAATAAATAAAATAAAGGTCCACTGACAACTAAAAAAAAAAAATTTTTTTTAAAGTATACAATTCTCTACTGCACAATTCTCTGGCTTAGACTTGTTTCAAAACCCTACGGATCTACAATGGGATACTAACTGGTGTTTGCCACAAACTCCATTATCCCTTTTTCCACCAGCGACATCATAGAACAAAATCATAGGTTCTGCCTGGTCATTTGGTTCAAGCTGCAGCAGAGTTGCTTGCACATTCAATCTGGTCCTTTCCTCAGGTATTTGAACAGTAGTAGCCTTCCTAGGAATGAACCAAAAGAAACTTACCAGAGATCTCTTATGACTATACTATGACAGAGACAACAGAGCCCAAGGGTAAAGTGTCAATATAAATTGTTGTCCATGCCATATACATGTGGACTCTATCTGTTCCCCTTGCTTGCTTAGAAGAGAAAGTAACATGTTTGCTAAATCAAAGGTGCATATCATGTACCTGAATTTCTCACCAAATAAATCCTATATTCCAAGAGAGGGTCCTTAAGTCTCTCTACCTCTGGTCCTATGTTCTGGCCCTGTTTGTCAAGTACTCTAAAATTCCAATGCCAGGGGTACTTTCCTGGGTTCCACTAGTAGATTCTGATCAATTATTGTAGCAACAGTTGTAGCTTTCTCTGGCATCAGGCCCAGCACAGGTGTGAGTTGCATGGCACCCACACTTGTGTTGGGTCTGATGCCATCGACATGGCAGCCAGAAGTGGTAGAGATAAATAAATCCTGAGGGGGAAGAAGTCCCCACAGTGTCCTTCCACATGGGGAGATTTCTAGCTCTCAATAGGGATGGGTGGGCTTCCTACACAGTCTGTGAAAGTTCAGAGGGGCCCAGATCTTTAGGTGTTCCCACACAGACTCTCAGGTCAGGTTTCCTGATTTTTTCCAACTAGTGCTCTGACCATTAGCCCCGTGTCCACTGGGCATTCCATTCATCATCCAAAGCTCAGTGATTCTGAGTCCTGAGAATGGTTTTCGACTTTTTCTCCTTTCCTACTGCAGAAGATAAAGACTGTTTTTTAAGCTGCCAAAGAGGCCCCCTGGGCTTAACACTTAGTTTTCAGTTTGCTAACTGCCCTTAGTTTTTCATTATCCTTCTGCAGGTTTCCCAGTCAATCTAATAACAGCAAGCCAAATTCACTGTTCTTGTGTGCATTGTTTCCCACCCACCTCTGACTCAACACTTTTCAAAGTCCTGAGTCACTGTAACAACCAGGGTCATCTCCTCCATTGCAGCATTGAACTAGGCCACCTCCTCTGAAAGTTTTAACAATGGAGTCACCACCTTGTGCCAGAAACTACATCTGCTCTGTTTACCACCCACAATAGGGTCCTCATTGCCAGATAAGTGCTGAATGAAGCCCATCTTGCTGTCAGGTTAGGTCCTGGGAGGCAGATGTTGAGACAGAGTTAGGAATGTGTACAATTCGATGGGAGGACTAGCATCTGTGAAAGATAAAGGGCAAGGAAGCAGGATTGGACAAGGAAAGGTTTCAGACTGAGATGGGGACCTGAAAGTCTGAATGGAAAGTGGGAGGAGGCAAACTAGGAGAGCCTGACTGCTCTGCAGACCCAGTAGAGTCTTGGCCAACCCAGTGGGAAGCTTCCAGTCCAAGATTGCCTGTAGAGGAGTTCAGCACTGGGCAGAAATGGCCAGGCCCTAGAATCCCACCACATCAGTCATTGGGAAGTAGCTGTGCAGAAAGAGGGTGGCCTTGGTTCAAGTACTATAATCCTAAAGTCACTACAGCTGGAACCTGGCTATTAGCCACTTATGAGTATTGCACTTTCATAGTGCCCTTCATGGTTTTTTTTCTATGAGCATATATTTATTTCTTCTCATTTCAAATAACAGTGATAGGTTTACTAGGAGACAAGAGATGAGTAAATACAGTTCTTGATTTTCAAGAAGCTGGAAGATAGGGATAAAAACCATTCAAAGAAGTGACCCAAATTGCAAAGGTGCCAGAGCCATCTGTTGCTTTTGTCTGTTCAGCATCAATTTCCCTCATAATGGAAACAGAAAGTCAGTTTTCTTTTGGGAATGGGCCCTTCTGAGTTCACATGTCTGGGGAGTTCTCCTGCCACATCCTGTGTAGATGAGGAAAAGTTTCTGTCGGATGATGGTGCCAACTATCAATTGATCACTGAGAAACTTATCAAATCAAATAAACACAAAAGCCAATAATCTTTTCAAATGGAAGGGGGTGTGACGGACTGGGCCATGCCAGATCTGGCCTCCAACAAGACAGAGAAGCCCACCTTCCCTTTATTTATACTTGCAGGTAAAGGGGGACCAGGAGGGGCTTCTTCTGTGATAAACAGGATGGGGTGGAGTTAGGGAAGCCATTTGCTTAGAGAATTAGCATTTCCTCAGACAGTGAGCCAACTCTGTACAGGGTCACCTACCCCAGGCTGTCTGACACAGTCTCCCATGACTGCCAGTTCCTGGGAGTCAGACCTCTGTATCCTGTGACTCAGCCAGGTCGGATTCTGCTAAACATGGATGGCTTCCCACACACATAGAAATGCCTCCCTGTGTTTCCTCACCCCCATCGGCTACTAGAGAGGGTGTAACTCAGACCTGGTCACTCAAGGCTTTGGTTGGAAATACTGTGTGCTCTTTTTCCCACTGGTGTTACTTGTTGTGAGGATGAGGTAAGCCTGGAGTTACTAGAGAACACCATGTGAACAGAGCCTGCCGAGAGTGCAGCCAAGTCACAGGGAAGCGGTGCTGAGAAAAAGAACTTGAGAAACTGGATTTCCAAGGGCCCTTGGAGCCCTCCAGACTTCAAAATCTAGGTCTATAACTTTCAGTTATGTGAGCAAATAAAGTGTCATTTTGACTTTAGGCTATTTGGGATGGGTTTACTGTCAACTCTTGATACAAATTGGTAGAGGAAGGGCTGAGTCTAGAACAGTGGTATGTTTTAAGGCACACTCCTCTTTAACAGGAGGCCAAAGAAGAACCACTGAATACTGGAATTTGAAAAGATTGTACCCAGCCTTCAGTCCAGCCCTGTCCCTCTAAAAGAGTCTATGAAGGATGACTCTTCTGTCATTAGCTATTTGATAAAGCACATTTCTTTGAATCTGTGGGTTTCAGGCCACAGTTGTTTTCACTGTGACACTGTGTGTCCCTTGAGAGCAAGATGAAGATTACATGCTGTTTAAATTCACAGAATTCACAGAAACTGAAAAAAATTAATTTATAAACAATGGCAGTCAGCTAATGCTAATTTAGTATTTAATGCCAGTAATCCTGGATAATGTGGCTATTGAAGAATAGTTACTAACGTGGGCTTCATACTATAATTTAGCATTACTTAAGTAAGAATAAGATCAAAATATGCACTTTTGAACGAAGTGTGGGAAAAGTCTAATCCTTATTAATTTTTCTTTTTTGTGACTTGCCTGAAAATGTTCCTTCCTTTTGTTTGGCAAATTTTAATTCTTTATACCTTATTCTGGAATGTTGTGAGAGGAAAATAATTTTGGAAAATTAAAATTAATTTTTCTAGTGCATTGTTATTTACTTCACTATTGCAAAGAACTTCAAGGAGACTTTTTGCCTTGAGACTTGTTTTTATAATGTATTATTATGGCAGCCTTTTTTTTTTTTTTTTTAAATCAGCCTTTTTAGATTTTAAGGCTTAGTTAAAGTAAAAGCCAAAATTTTGAATGATGACTCTGTCTACATAGCATATCTAAAGGAAGAGATGAAAGAGACGAAGATGTTTTACATTTATGTGTAATTTATTTTTTTAGGTTTTTTTTATTCTTTAGAAAAGTGCTTATAAACCATTTGGGACTTCATAGTTTAAGAGAAGATTTATTGGTAGGTTTTAATTTGTTTTACATAGACATTACATTCTTGAAATTATTCCTAATTTTAAAATTGAATTTTTACCCATACCATATTTTTGGGGTATTTTCCAGATTTTTCTAAAAGTAACATTATGATTAATCACATGCTCACCATTCCATAATTAGTTTAGTGCCTCAGTTTTACACACTGAAAAACAGAAACAGAGAAGACCAGACGAATTTGAAAAGAAGCAATGAAGAGAATTCATTCCTTCATCCACATATCATTTTGCAACTCTGGTCTTCTATTTTTTTTTTTTTTTTTTGGTACTGGGGATTGAACCCAGGGTCACTCAGCCACTGAGGCACATCCCAAGCCCTTTTTTAAAACATATTTTATTTGAGAATTATATTCTCACTGAGTTTCTTAGGACCTCACTAAGTTGCTGAGGTTGGCTTTGAACTTGTGATCCTCCTGCCTCAGCCTCCAATGCTGCTGGGATTACAGGTGTGCAAGATCATGCCCAGCTTGAGCTTTTACTTTTTTTTTTAATTATTATTATTTTTTTATTATTATTGTATACAAATGGGATACATGTTGTTTCTCTATTTGTACATGGACTCAAGGCATACCATTTGTGTAATCATAAATTTACATAGGGTAATGTTGTTTGATTCATTATTTTTTTCCCTTCCCCCCCACCCCTCCCACCCCTCTTTTCTCTCTATACAGTCCTTCTTTCCTTCATTCTTACCACACTCCTTATCCCTAACCCTAAACCTAACCCTAACCCTAATGCTAACCCCTCCCACCCCCCATTATATGTCCTGATCCGCTTATCAGCGAGATCATTCGTCCTTTAGTTTTTTGAGATTGGCTTATCTCACTTAGCATGATATTCTCCAATTTCATCCATTTGCCTGCAAATGCTATAATTTTATCATTCTTCATGGTGGAGTAATATTCCATTGTATATATATATATGCCACAGTTTCTTTATCCATTCATCAACTGAAGGCCATCTAGGTTGGTTCCACAATCTGGCTATGGTGAACTGAGCAGCAATGAACATTGATGTGGCTGTATCTCTGTAGTATGCTGATTTTAAGTCCTTTGGGTATAGGCCAAGGAGTGGGATAGCTGGGTCAAATGGTGGCTCCATTCCAAGCTTTCTGAGGAATCTCCATACTGCTTTCCAGAGTGGCTGCACTAATTTGCAACCCCACCAGCAAGGTATGAGTGTTCCTTTTTCACCACATCCTCGCCAACACCTATTGTTGTTTGTGTTCTTGATAATCGCCATTCTAATTGGGGTGAGATGAAATCTTAGGGTAGTTTTGATTTGCATTTCCCTTATGATTAGAGATGTTTTTTCATATATCTATTGATTGCTTGTACATCTTCTGTGAAGTGTCTGTTCATTTCCTTAGCCCATTTGTTGATTGGATTATTTGTATTCTTGGTGTAGAGTTTTTTGAGTTCTTTATAGATTCTGGAAATTAGCGCTCTATCTGAAGTATGAGTGGCAAAGATATTCTCCCACTCTGTAGGCTCTCTCTTCACATTACTGATAGTTTCCTTTACTGAGAGAAAGCTTTTTAGTTTGAATCTATCCCAGTTGTTGATTCTTGCTTTTATTTCTTGTGCTATGGGAGTCCTGTTAAGGACGTCTGATCCTAAGCCAACAAGTTGAAGATTTGGACCTACTTTTTCTTCTATAAGATGCAGGGTCTCTGGTCTGATTCCGAGGTCCTTGATCCATTTTGAGTTGAGTTTTGTGTAGGGTGAGAGATAGGGGTTTAATTTCATTCTGTTGTATATGGGAAATGTGTTTATAATCTTTGATTCAAAATCTGTTGTTCATTCTCAGGATGTCATAGGCAAATCTTCATATTCATGGCATCATAATTGCAAAAGATGGTGTTTAACATGTATATAAAAGAACTCTCATTGCAAAACCTAGTTAAAATATTAATGACAAAGAAATAAAGAAACAAAACTTGAGCATATGAATAAGGCAGGAGAGTAGTAGCTTTGTATTTCACTACTAAGGAAAACCTGTTTTTGCCTCCTCAGAGTCAATAAATTCTTTTACACATTCGAGAAATATTCACTGAGCATCTATGTTCAGCATAGAGGAAATGGAGATGAAGGGATGAGATTCCAACCCTGAGGGGTGTGAAGAAGTGGGGAAGACAGACATATATACAAATGACTGAATGACTATGGGAGAAACAGTGCAGTAGAACTTTGTGATGACTGACATGAAAACAGAGATGAAAAGGTAATATTACCTGGGCAAATCAAAGGGAAGTCAAAAGAAGCCTTTGTAAAGGAGATCAGTAGGATTGTAACAGTTGTAGAAGCACAGGGCATTCAAGGCCAGCATTTTCCAGTAGGTGTGTGGGAGCAGGTGCATCTCCTGCAGAGAATGGAGTTTGGTTAGAGAGTAGACAGGGTTTGTGGTGGGGCATGGAGGTAAAGAAGCAAAGCATAATGAGCCACAGGAAATTATATTCATGTTGGCAGGCTGGGCAGGTCAGATTTTTAAAGACCTTAAATGCCAAGTCATGAAGTTTGGATTTTTCTAATTGTCCACAGACAGCCATCAAAGATCTTTTCATTTTGTTCATTTTGTTTCATTTTGTTTTATTTTAGCAAGATTGTAGTATGATCATCTTATGATATAGGAAGATAAAGTCTGCAAGATGTGGATAGATTTGTGAGAAAAGAGACTAGAACTCTGAACCTCTTTAGAAAACTGTTCTAGGAGAAAGTGGAATGGAGAAGAGTACCTGAACAGGAGTGAAAGGGACAGAAATGACACTTGGACCAAAGTGTGGAGATGGGTGGTATTAACTGGGTAAACTGATGAGGAACAGCTTGCTGGTAGATGGCAGCTGGAGAAGTGGACAGAAAGGACATGTTGGGTTTGGAACATGTCAAGTTGAGGTGCCTGTGGTTACTGGGAGGGAACTGTTCAGAATGTGAATCAAGAGCTGCTGAGGAGTGTCCAGCTGCTGAACCTGGCTGTAGAGCAGCTTTAGCAGACAGAAGATGACTGAAGTCTGTGTCAGTGATAAAAACAGAAAGTTGCATTTGCATCCTAATTGTCTCCTGGGTGGCTAGAAACGAATGAGAAAACATTTGTGAGCTCACATAGCTCTCATTTCACTGTTGTAGAACAGGAGCCCAGAGAAAGCAAGTGACTTAACTCAGCCCCACAGCTGGCTGGTTGTAGTACCCAGAAGAGAATCCATACCTCCACGTATCAGACATTGTGTGGGACACCTCTCAATCTCTGCTGGCAGGGCTATAAATTGGTACAACTATTTTGGAAAACTGATATTGTCCAATAAATCCAAATGTGTATACATTCCAATAGTCCAGTCTTTTCTCCATAATGAAATACACAATAGAAACACATATCTATTAACAAAGAGTCATGCATGAGAACGTTCATAGTAACACTATTCATACAACACCCCACAAGAGAAAATCTCCCCAAAACCCATCCTGATAAATAAATGAATTAAGGCATATTTACCACAAAATAAGAATGAGCAGAGCATCTTGGTACATGCCTGTAATCCCAGTGGCTTGGGATGATGAGGCTGGAGGATCACAAGTTCAAGACCAGCCATAGAAACTTAGTGAAACCCTAAAAAACTTAGGGAGACCTTGTCTCAAAATAAACATAAAGACTAGGACTAGGACTCAGTGGTAGGGCACTTGCCTAGCATGTGTGAGGCATTGGGTTCAGTTCCCAGCACTGCATATAAATAGATAAAGGTCCATTGACAACTACAATAATATTTAAAAAATAATAAAATATAAAAAAGGCTGGACATGGTTCAGTGGTTAAGCAACCCTGGGTTCAATCCCTGGTACCAAAAAAGTATTTTAAAAATTTCCCAGTGTCTAACATATGTTTAGCATTGTCTCTGAGTAAAAGTTATTTCTGGATATTCCTACATATTTGCCTTCTAATCATCCATCTATTCTCCATAATGGCATACCTTTCTGATTAGTCAGTCCTCTCTGTAACTTAGATGGTTTGTTGTAAAGTGAAAACACTCAGGTTGTTCCTCACTGGCCATGACTGGCAGTGTTTCCTAACGGACACTGAGGTCCTTGCACATGGAACTTGCTTGCAAAATACCAGCTAAGGGACAATGAAATATTTGTCCCTGAACATAAAATAATAATAATCATAATCAACTAGGTTCTTGAATGAATTGGCAAGTAAATCATTTTTTATAAAAGAGTTGATTTGAAAGTATTATATAAATACACCCATGCTTTGACCCTCTTGTATATTGTTTCATTTCCATCATAACCTATTATAGAAAAGTCATGTTGATTCTCTTTTAAATGGTGCTTCCTAATTATTATAACCTGATAGGAGTGTGTCCTATGTATTAGAGGACCACCATGCTGAAAATAGTAGGCAGTTTTATTAATTAAAACATTGAGGCAGGAAAACCAGTACTTAAAATTGTATTGTCTAACAATGTACTATTGTCAGAGGTTTAAAGCCATGAAAACTAGGGGGGAGGAGTTGGAAAATTGTTTCATATAATGAATATTTGTGATGACATAAAAAAAATCGTTTTTAATTTTTCTGTGATACTTAACATTCATTATTTCAACTTTAGTTTGTATAAAATTAAAGGACTAAGATTGGAAACTATTATTTGTTAAGCTTGAAAGAATACTTAACATTTGTTAAATGAATTGAATATAATAGTCCCAAAATCTTCTAATTCTCTAGTCCGTTTCCTTTGTCTAATTTAAAAAAAAAACAATTCTAGGTCCGAAATCCCATAATTAACTTCCCATATGACTTTATATTTACAAGCCATCTCCTTTTTTCTTCTTTTCTCTTGGAACAGCATCTTGCTTGTGTTGTCCAAGACTGACCGTGAACCCCTGGATTCAAGGAATCCTCCTGTCTGAACCTCCTATGTCGATTTTACATTAACCTTTTTCTTCTCTTAAGTAGTGTTTGCTGTCTGTCACACAATGGTAGGGGCCTGGTGATGGGTGTAACTTATTTTAGGAATCCTACTTCAGTGATGCTGTTGTGAAAAAAAAAACTTGAAACAAAAACAAAACAAAAAACACAAAATGCTTCTGAAGGCCTTGGACAGTGAGGTGAGTAAAGAGAATGGGAGATGACAGGAGGAGGTAGGGATGCCACTGCAATGTCCTTGCTAATCAGGAGCTGGCAGTCACTAGAAGCAAGCCAGTAACTGGGACTGTGGGTCCACCACCTCGCTATCTATAGGTAAGGGAACCCGTCTCAAAAACATCATTTTACATTTCTTGCAGGACATAAATGATTTAATTACAACACATTCAAAGGAGAGCAGACAATGGTGACAGAGGTATTCGAACAATAGCCACTGGCAGGAAAACAGGAGAAATGACATGTGAAGTTATTTGCTTTAAAGGAGTTTTTTTTTTTTTTTTTTTTTTTTTTTTTCTTTCTTTCTTTTTTTTGAGGGGAGTGGTGCTGGGGTTTGAACCCAGGGGCATTTAACCGCTGAGCCACATCCCCAGTTCTTTTTTATATTTTATTAGAGACAGGGTCTCACTGAATTGCTTAGGGCCTCACTAAATTGCTGAGGCTGGGCTTGAACTCCCAATCCTCTTGCCTCAGCATCACTAGTTGCTGGGATTACCACTGCACCTGGCTTGAAAGGAGTTTTAATATGGTCCCTTCCTCTTAGCCATATGATTGCCTCTTGAGTGTTTATCATATGCGTGTCGCAGGACACATCCTGCTATTTAGTTTTCCTTAGTGGCCAACAGAATGCTCTGGGGAGGACATTTTCAGGGACCTGGATTTATATGTAACTGGGCATGGGTTTTATATTTACCTGAAGAAAACTTTTGATCACTTGCTTCTAAGTAGCCTCCAGCTCCTGGTTAGTGAGGAGATTGCAGTGACACCCCTACCTCCTCCGGTCCTCTCCTCTCCTCTTCACTCACCTCACTACCCAGGCCTTCAGGAGGATTTTGTGTGTTTGTTTGTTTGGTTTGGTTTGGTTTTTGTTGCAAGCCTTTATTTCACAACAGCATCACTGAAGTAGGATTCCCAAAATAAGTAACACCCCTACATTGTGTGACAGAAAACACCACTTAAAAGGTTAATGTAAAAATTACAGCTTTTACAAAAACAACCACTAATTTTCAGTTTTAAAGGAAATGTGGAAGAGGAATGCAAGTCTTAGTAAATAGAAGATTGTAGTGTTAAAGAAGAAAGTAAATAGCAGTTTAAAATTGCAAGTCGAATCACCATCAGCACCAGAAAATAATGGCAAAATAAAGGTTAAAAAAGAAGGTGACAGATGTGCTGAGTAGAAACGATCTTAAAAACGAGCTTCCCTTGAATGTGAAATGGAGAATCCAGAGTTGGGATTGCCAACTGTTTACAAAGAAAAGATTATTCAGAAGAACTACGTGACTTAAACAATAACAGCTTTCAGATTCTTCTGGGAAGATTGGTAGATAATATGAAATTTAAACTAACACTTGGACTTTGTCCATTTTGTGCACAGTGAAGACATTTTTGGCATGCTATTTAAAATATTTTCATATCAGTTTATCATTCCAAAATATAGTGAAAACACACTTCTACAGTTGCATTCTATGGCATGGAAAAAAAATAATGTCAGAGGCAGAGGCCACATTACCTTATATAGAAATAAAGAATTCCCTCTATCTAATTTACACTAATTTGCACCCTCTTATGCACGCAAGGTACAATTCCAAAACGTTCTTTGTCAGACCAAATCATATAAACTTGAGCAAATTACTGAATCTCCTTACTATACTTTAGTTCTCAGTCTAAAAAATGGAGTCAACAGTGGTAAACATTTCCTTCAGTTAATGTGAGAATTGAATGGACTGATACCTAAAAACCACTCAGGACAGTCAAAAATAAAGAGGAAAATACACACATCCACATACGCACAAACATATAAGTGAGGCAATCTTTATTGTTATTAGAATGATTGTTATTAAAACATTTGTAACTGCTAGAAAAAAATGAATATGTGACGAAGACCATATGAGGCCTACAAAGTCTAAAATATTTACAATCTGGTCCTTTACAAAAGTATTCACCAAGGTCTGCTCTAAATGGTAATCTTGACTACAATAGGGATGTTTAGTCAGTGTAAGTGAATAATATAAATGGAATGCCAGCAATATTTAGATTTTCTCTGGGGCTACATAGCATTTACCAAGATTAAAAATTGATTATATAACTAAATTATGATTTCTTGTATAAGTTCAAATGTTACCAAAATATTTATCAAAGGAAAGCATTCTAAAGTATCTCTGACATCTGATGCCAGTGAACTGTTAGTCAGAGTTTTTGTGTTTTGTTTGGAAGCTGGACTGATGAACACAACCATCAGATGCATGGATACTTCAAGGGTCTTCTTGTCAAATTAACCTCATTCGAGGCTGTAGTGATGCACAACTCCAGGGGGGTGTCAATTACATCATGTTCCATGGGAAGGAATTATGCCTCATGGTTACCTTTGGAGAAGAATACAATAGGAAGGAAGCCCTCTGAATTGTGCAAAGACAACAGTACTGACTTCAGCTTCTTTCTTAATTGGCATTAAATTGGCAAATAAGGAAAATAATTCAGATGATATACTTTTGTTTAAATAGGCTATTTGACAATCTCAGCCTTGATATCTTCTTGTCAAGGAAGAAAAATATAGCTTGGCTATTAACACGATAATTTAAGTAGATTGAATAATTTTTTCCAAAGATTTTAAAGATTGTTGACTGATGGATGCCAACTGGTTGGAGAGACTGCCAACTGGATGCAGGAGTGGTGGCTTACACTTTGGTATTGGAAATTCAACTTAGTTTTAATCTATGATCTAAGGGAGCATATAGAAGCTATCCTTATCAAATTTGTATATGACATAAATTGGGAGGATAGAAGATAGTAGTTATAGTTTCAAAAAAAAATTAACATGGAACCAAAACTAAACAAAACAACACAATAGAAATTTATCTTTTGCAAAAAGGAACTCTCTAAATCATGGCTTTCTCAATATTTGTAATTCATTGTTGAACCTAAATGTATTTTGGATTCATAAAACTCAGGGAGTCTTAAAAAGATTGAATAAGTATGATTATCATGTAAGTATAGTTATCCTTAAATATTTGGCTCTTTTCTTTACTATATAATTTTAATGTATTGTTTCCCAAAGATAAAATTGTGAGATAGAATTAAACTCATGTTTAAAAACTGAAGGGCTACAAAACAGATATAATCCATGAATGTCTTTTATTTTACTGCCCTCTCCATTATGTTTCAGTGAACATTTGAATTAGTTGCCTATATTGAAAAGCCCCAAGATTTCATCCACACATCTGGATCTTCGGCTTCTCTGGAGTAACAGGAAGATCCACTGCACTGACCCTTCCTTGAACAGTGGCTACCATTCTCCTAAGGCCAGACCTGTACCCTTGGGCCACCACACTCCTCCCCATTCCCTGTGGTGGTCCTACCTGGCCCACTTACTTATTGATCTACATGCCCGACCCCTATGCATTTGACTTGGTGTGACCCCTATAAAGTAAAATGATGGAGACATTTTGAAAATATGGAATCTTTCTCCAAATTTGTTGGGTTGCTTTAAGAGGTGTAAAGCTTCCATCCCATCAAGGGCAGCATCCTTTAAAGCATAAGATATGGATGTTACTGGAAGGATTTCTGCAAGGAGTTGGAGGTTAGACCTGATCGATATTTCTCAAATTTCTTTTTAAAAGAACGACACAAGTAGTGTTGCTTGTTCAATTTTTACTCTGAATCTTAAACAGCCATGTGAGTTAAATTCTTATGTTTTAGTTTTGATTTAAATGAACTCCAAACAAATATTTAAATTCCAAAATTATTGCTGTCAAACAGCTCTGTAAAAACTTTAAAATGTCTTTTCATATATTGAGTGTTTATGATGTGTAGACACAGGCTATATTTGTGATACTTCATCATCTATGTAGTTTGGATGAACATTTTGGCAACTGTGCTTAGTTGGAACTATAAATTTAGGGATGATTTCCATGGTCCAAAATTCCTATGAAGCTAGGTCATGCACAACCAACATTTAGAGAAGAAAAAGAAGATGATCGTGGTTATACCAATTCATTCCACTTGTGAATTCTAAAGTACTGGTTATATTTGAGATGCAGATGCTCACATGTAGATTCCTTTTTCAAATGGGAAGCTCCGACTCACTGAATTTAAGTCAAAAGACATGTGTAGTAAGTATTTAATGAGTAGCCACCATTGCTGGGACAAAGAAAAGGGTATGTAATATTAAGTCCTTGCTCCTTAGGACTGCACTCTCTTGTTGAAGACAAGACACAATCACAAGAAATAATTAAAGAATAATAAAAGTAGTACCTAGAGGCTGGAGTTGTGGCTCATGATAGAATGCTTGCTTGTCATGTGTGAGGCTCTGGGTTCGAGTCTCAGCACCACATAAAAATAAATAAATATAATAAAAGGTCCATTGACAACTAAAAAAATGTTTAATTTTTTTTTAAAGTAGTACCTCGTTAAATATGCCACAGACTACACATAGAGTAGACATTTGGAGAAGGGACAGAGGATCACAAACTGCGGTAATTGTAGAGAATGAATAGAATGTCATTCAAAGGATAATCCAAAGAAGAGGAAAAGATAGGCCAAGCAACAGTTACAGCATGTGCTAAGCAACATACTCCTCCTACATCAGGCAGAGGTGTGAAGCATGTGTGGGCGTGGGAGAAGCCTGATCATGGAGGTACTGAATGTGTTTAAGGCGGGATCCTTGAGCATTCCTTTAATTATTGGTGAAAGGATAAAATGAGGCAATGAATGCGACAGCGTGCTGAAGGTCAGTAAGAAGGCTGGAGCTCTGGCTCAGGTGGAGTAGGAGGAGGACTCTGCCAAGAGGAGACAGAAAGGAAAATACAGTTTGTTTCTAATGGTGAGTGCTCTGCAGGCAGTCACAGGTCGGTGTAGCAAGATGGTGACGAATCAGAGAGAAGTGCGACTTCCAGTGCGAGGAACCGGGGGCATGCTGGCGTGCTGATGGAGATAGCTGAATCACGAGCTCAGAGTAGAGCCTGTTGCATTTTGTTTGATATCGTGGCTTTAAAGAGTGGAATTAGCCCTACAAGGAGATGGGCTCATTTTTCTCAAAGATGGAGGCAACGGAAGAGCTTAGATAAGGCTACAAATAGTTAGGTGGACATAGGAGAAGTGGAGGGGGGCTTGTTTTTTAATGTCTTAATTATTTTTTCAGTGAAGTAGGAGGCAAAGACATCTACTACTGAGAATGAATACATAAGACTAGGGAGAGAAGTGTAGGGAATGTGAAAAAGGCAAGCTAGGAATGCACTAGTCTGGAGATTCGAAAATCTATAAATAAAATAAGGTTACTATTTAAGCAGAGATGAAAGAGCATGGATTTGTAGCTGAGTCTAGTATCATGGTTTTGAGAACTTTTCTAGTAATCTTTGATAATAACCAAATTTAAAAATGAAATAAGAAAGTAGGCAGCAGGTCGAAGAGGCATGAGATTTTAGGGTGATAGGCATGAATGACATGGTCGTTCTTATCAAGAAGTCCAGCCTAGTTAAGGAAGTAAGGCAGGTCCACTTGCCAGGATAAGGGCCAGGAAGAAGGGGGGCATTGGCAGGCACAGCGGAACAAGAAAAGCAAAGGGGATGAGGAAGGGGACAGGTTGTGTACCAAGAGAAGAACAATAATAAATTCCTGCATTCAGGATTTACAAGTGTAGAAGCCCTGGGTGATTGTCACCACAGGTGTGGCTGTGCTGGGGATAACTGATGTTTAGCAAGGAGAGAGAAGATGAGACGTGAGGCCAGGGACCTAACTAAGTATACTGAAGCCATGAAAATGGAGGCAGAGCACAGGCTGTTAAGGTAGATGGAGGCTTTACCGCCACCATCAGTGAGGAGATTGGAACAGCATCTTGGTGACTGGAAACTGAGGTGAGGGTGAGAGCAGTTTAGGGAGTTGTCATAGATTCCAGAAGAGGACTGTTGACTGGGAAGGGTCAGGACAATAGTGGACCAGAGTAGCGATCTAGGAATGGGTTGCCCTAGTATACAACACTTTGGGTGCCTCTCTTCAAATCATCTTGGGCGCCCTGCTTATTTCAGGAATTGTTGCAGCAATCAGCTTCACACAAGTGGAACCTGATTATATCTCAGTTTGACCACACAGCTCTTATCTTCTGCCCCAGGCTTTCCTGACAATGCAATGTGGCACTCCAAGCATGCAATCTAAACATGGAGGAGGCTAACCCTGATTGGGACAGCACTAGACTGACCAGCAATCAGCTGGGGAACCAGTGTTCCCACTTAGCTGGGGAACCAGTGTTTCCATCAGGTAAACAATTCTGAGGCGCTTTCTGAGGTTCCTTGGAGCACTCCAGACGTGCTGCTCTTGAGTCGTGCACAGCAGTGCTGAGAGTGGTAACAGCTTTGTGCTGGCTTTCCCTCCTTCCTGGCTTCACTCCTCCCCATTCCCTACCCTATTCCCTGTGGTCACTTCTTAAAACACACGACCTGAATGCAGGGGCTAGTTAGTAGACCAGATCTCTGGGAGGAACTTAGGTCCCTTATCTGTGAGTGGGGCTGCAGAGTAATTAGGAAGATCGCATGTTCAAGTGAAAGCCAGGTTTCAATTCAGTTGAAGAAGAAGAAGCCTTGAAAAACAGGAGTTTCTGACAAAACACAAATTTCAAAAGAATCCTCCTGGATTGGGGACAGGTCAGAGCAAGAGCAGGGTTGATGGAGATGAAAACATGGGAGGAAAATGAGGAAGGTTAAATATGAATCATGTACATTAAATGAGTTCCTCTGTCCCAGAAAATAGATATACTAATAAGCATGAGCAGCACGTTTTAGACAGTTGTATTTATTGCTGGAGCTTTGCATTTGCCTTCATCTTCATTTGTTCTGTCCCGGGCAGAACATCAGACAGTCTAGCCTTGCTGTGTATCTCTCCTTTTCCTGCCAACATGCTGAAGTCACCCTGTATCCAGCCCTTAACGTCACTTCAATTCACATTCACATTCATGTCTTTTGTCTTTTTCCTTGGTGTCTAATTTACTATAGTTTCAATGAACTTCCTTTTCTCTGAGTAGGACACATGGCCAACTCATCTAAAATGTCAAGAAATCATAACGTGGAGTTATGTCCTTTGGAGAAAAAAATTGAAATATACATTTACATATAATTAAATAAGTTAATAAATACCTGTGGATTTTAAAAAGCACACAATTCTGACAGAGTACTAGATGCTTAGGGCAAATTTTTGTAATATCACCACTGAATTTTGCCATATCCCTTGAACTCTTAAAATTTGAACCAGAAAGTCATAAAAATACTTTGAGAATATTATTCTGTCCATTTTAGACATTTTGGTTTAAAATGCTAGGTCATCAGAGGCTTCTGTAATAAGTCTTAACAGAGAAAAGGCCTCTCTCACTACTTCTTGTGAGTCACAAGCCACATGCATACACTGATCCCTCCAAACCTGTATCAGACAACAGGCCTGGGAGAGGAGACCACGTGTTTGACATTGGACTGAACCTTGAATAGGAGACACGTTCAGTTTGGAATCATAGAAAACAGACAAAAAAGAACACTCAAGTCATGGGCGCCCACTTCCTGTTGGTCATCCACACTACTGTTGCTCTTTACTTAGCCTAGCCTTAATTCCCTTCACATATGGCCCTTTAAACAATTATTCCCAGTGTAATATTACTGATAAAACTATTACTGGTTACATTTGTAGGTCTCTTGCCCAAAGCAAAACTAGGTCTGATATTTCCCATGTGAAGTTTTGATTACCCCACTTCATCACCTTCTTCTCTTATCTGCCCACATTTATGCACATCAGAATCATCTTACCCTCACAGTCATATCTTAATTAGTACACACAGCTTTTAGAACTCATCTTCTTTATCCAGGCTTTTTCAATTATTTCTGCTATTTGTTTTTAAATTCCTTCTATTTTACCTCTCACCTCTTATTGATCAAGTTTCAACAGATATTTTTTCCTTAAATATAATTCATCATCAAATCATCATAGCCAGTGGTAACAGCCTATGGACTTAAAAGCACAATTCAACAAAATGTAATCCTAACCATCCAATAGACTCTAATCCATAGAAACAGTTTGGCTAGGCACCTTCCATCCTCTTTTGAACAGCTAAACTCTCCAAAAGCTATCTGACCAAAGCAGAGCTAGTAATTAAGACTAAAATGTGTTTATGAAACACGTATTGGCAGATGCTTACTAAGCTCCATGTAAAACAAGCTAGTTTTAATGCTCTGTCACTGGGAGGTTGAAATCTAAGATTATCTACGTAGACAGCTAATTGAAAGAAAAATGTATTTAAATAGCATTATTTATGTGAAAAGTATAATGTAGTAGACATGGGCTTTTCTACGACCACATTTATGCACATCATAAATGGGTGGGGGAGGGTGGAATCATTCCTACCTGACCTGGATGTACATCTCTCAACCCATACAAACGCATGCTGATATACACCCTCAAGTACTCATTCTTGTGGTGTTTGGCAGGGGAGCAGGGTAGACCTGACTCTGGCCTGGTCATTCAGACTATTGTATCCACTGGCCATAGAAATTGGTTTGGGAATGGGAATATGATATAACTCAGTCCAATGAGGCTCAGTCACGGAATTTTTATAAAAGAGCATATAAACACAGAACCATTGATGACCATCTTGCCAACTGTTAGAATTCCTAAAGGAAATGACTTACTGGAAAACACTCCCAAAAAATGGAGAGAGACATCAGATCCTGACAGCATCTTTGAAAGTTAGCAGACAGTCCTACTTTAAAGCCAGTTCTACCTCTGTACTTTTCAGTTCTATGAGTTTGTTAAACATTTTAGCTCTTCTTGAAACCAGTTTGATTTAGGTTCCTGTCATGCAGCTAAAAGAGTCTTTACTAATGTATGTAGTTTGCCAAATAACAAATTTGACCAGCCCTTTAGAGCAATCTTTTGCATTCCAGTGCTTCCCAAAGTGAGAGCTGCATACTGCTCATTTCAGAATCACCTGGGATGCTTGCAAAATGTAGATTTTCTGCAGTTCCCCAAACGTCATCAGAATCTATAAAGGTGAGGCTCTCATGTTTGACAAGCTACCTCTGGTGATTTTATGCACATGAAATTCTGAAAAACACCACTGAAGTCATGACTTTAGATTATATCAACTCAGATCAAGCAGTTTCTTAAATCAAATTGACCCTTGGGTTCAGCCAAACAGCAATTCTTTTCAAATAATTGATCATCAGATTTTAAAATGTCAGCATTGATGTAACTAGAACACAGAGTAAACACTTCAGGGCATATGTGAAGTAACTGTAACGAAAACTGTGATGTTTAAATGACTGCAGAGTTCCTTATCACCTCTTACCTGTAATCTAAGTGGCATTAGAAGACACAGCCTTCTACCAGAAACAAGGCTTGGCAACATTCACAGGTAAAGTAGAAAGAAGAAAGTAAGTTTACCTTGAAAAGGTGCAGAGTCAAGGGATCTCATACTGGAGATATATGGCTATTGTGTGTCTTTGTTCTTTTAGCTGTTGAATGAACTTTACACCTCTCCAATATGGCATTAATTTCCCACACTTGAATAATTCCTCATTTCCCAAAGAGTGTCAGTACAAGGAAAATCCTTCATTTGTGAGGACCCTATGGACCCTTTACTTCTTCGGACCTTTTTAAATACATTTAACTACAGATGTGTTTAATTAGTTAAATCTTTGGTCAAGACATCTTACAACTCAAGGAATTCACTTCCCAGTGTCACAGGAGATGGGATTTTTGGAGCAAAAACATGAATCTGTCAAATCTTCAGCAGATAAATACGTTGTGGTATAAACTCAGTAAAAAAAAAGGAAAGAAAGAGTAATACACTTAACCAGACTGATTAATCTATAAAACATTAGGCTAAGTGAAATAATTAAAACACAGTAGGGTACATACCGCATGACTCCTGTATGAAATTCTAAAAAGGCAAATCCACAAGGGACAGTAGATCAGCAGCTGCTTGGAGCAGTGAGGCAGGAGAAAGCTTCTGCTACACAGAGGTACAGATAGCTTTTTAGGTTGATGGAAAAATTCTATATCTTGATTGTGGGGAAGCTTACATGACTATATATAATCATCCAAGTTTATCAAATTGTCTATCTCAAGTGGGTGAATTGTATGTGAATTATACCTCAGTAAAACTATTACTGAACAGAGAAGTTTAGATGCAGTGGGAACTGATTTTACCAGAGCAGGAAAATTAAGACATGAAAAACATTCTAGAGAGGAATGAACTGAGGCCCATGGACAGTGTAGGGTCTGGGGATGCAGGCAGGTTCCAGCAAAGGCAGTACCCTGGTGGCCAAATGGGAAACTCTTGGGGTGGGAGCTTCCTCACTTGGCCCAGTCTGTTGTTGCTTTATCATTTCAGCACCAGAGTGCCCACAGCTCCATGAGGCTCCAAGTTCTACCTGAAGGTGACTAGGCAAGAAAGAGGTCTTGGGAAATTGCTCACTGACAGGAACATAGAGAAATAGGCTGGAATAGAAGGGAGTGACACAGAGTGACTGATCCCCAGGGTGGGCTGCTGTGGCACGCAGCTAAGAGATGTCCCAGGACAAAGAGGACACTTTCTAGTCTTAATAGATATTTATCTAGAAGCCAATGACCTTGTGTGGTAGGTTAGTGCCCTTGGAATTATTCTAAAGATGTCAACAGGTTATTTACTCCAGAAACAAAGTTTCAAGCCACTCCTAGGTAACAAAGTGCAAGATACTAGTAAACATCTATTGAGTTAGAAAGTTATTCTCTGGGGGAAAATATAGGAAAAACTCTAAAATATAGGAAAAATTGCTTCTGAAAAATTGAGAGCATTTATCAAGCAAGCTTGATTATAGGGACTTTACCTTCCAGTGAGAATGGAAGTTTTTTTTTTTTTTTTTTTTTTTTTTTGAGTGCTTTCCCATAAATATCCTGTCCACATGCTGAGAGAACAAATGAGAATGGTAGAATTTGGCCCATTTTGTGAACCCCTTAAAAATAAGAGGATGCCCCCATCAGTAGTGTTTTATGAGCAAGAGGATGCATTTGTGCTGCCAAGTGGGATAAGGTTTTATTTAAACCCTAATTTTCTCTTTCACTCGTTTGCTGTCATAAACCAAATGAAATTTGGCTTTTAAAAAAAGTGGTAACTCATGTGAAGAAACAATTAGAGGGATTATTAAAAATCCATAAATTATATTAAATTTATAAAAACCTCTTAGTGCCAATAAATAAGTCATGTCCTTATCTAGACACATTCAAACTGGGCATCCATAAAAAAAGCACAAGGAAATGAAAAGTTCAAATGGAAGAAGAATCACTAGATGAATTACTTCATCCTAAATGTTGCAATTGGCTTCTTTTACAGGAACGATTTTTTTTCCAGAGGTGATAAACGCAGAACCTCATCAATCTAGCTCTTTACCCTTGGCGGATACTTGTCTTTCTATATGCATATATTTTTTTTCCTCTTTGGCTCCAGACACAAAACAGAGTATCATTGTGATCCAGGATTTGTTTGAAGAGATTTCATCTGGAAAGAAGTCAAGCAGGGCACTAGCAGGGGAGCTTTTACAGATTATGACCTGTAATCTGGTTAATACTCTGAAACACAAAGATCCGAATGTGGGGATAAGGTTACTTCATATGTGGCCATGTGCTTCACCTCCCCCAGCCCCTAGGAAGTCATTCCAGAGGCTGAGAAGACCTGGCTTGTGCATGCTGGCAGGTTAAAAGGGGAAGATAATATAGCTATAATGCACATATTCCAAATCTAGCACAGAATAATCACCCAATAACAGTATTCACTTATTCTGCTATTATTGCCATAGGAATCAATTTCCTTTTTAGTTTGGGATTTATACCTGTGATCCTTGATTAAGAGAAGATGCTGGGGTTGAGTATTAGTGAGACTTTATTTCTACTCTGATATTTAGGCTAATCCCTAAAATTTTACTTTTTTACTAAAAGGTTGTATAAAACCAATGTTTAACTTTACATTTTCATTTGGAGACCAGTAAATTTTAATTCACCCTCTTTTAGAAGCCATCTGCTGAAAGTAAATCTTCATAGCATCTAAGTTAAATTGTGAATATGCTTTCCTTTATCTAAACACAAAGAAGTTTCTGGAAGATATTAAATGATATAATTTTTTTTATCCAAAATGAAAGATTAAAGTTTATTTTCCAATTTGAATTTGAATTTTTTTAGATTGCATAGTTTATTTTAATGGCCATTTAAAGTCCCAAGACATTATTTCTGCTTGAAAAATAATAACCGCTTTTGTGCAGATCAGTTTTCCAAGACATTCACTTGCATACCCATGCCTGTGAGCAGGAGGCTTAGGCATCTCAGTGGTGAGTCCCCAAGTAATAAATACTCAACTTAAGAACAATTTATATGCAGAACAAGTTATCAGAGGAAGCAAACCCCAAGCCCCTAGTTCCTATGGGCATCATCTCTTTGTTCCCCAGTAATACATGGGGAGAAACACATTTAAAGGAATACTTCAGCTTGCAAACATAATAACAGAGATGCTGACCCTTGGTAATATCTATCCACCTGCTCTCTGAAGGAGTCATTGTCCTCTGAATCTGTTCCCTCTCATGCTGATCCATCAAGGCAGAGAGAAATGTGAGAAGTTGGTTGCTACTGTAAAAGCATTACAGTTCTTGATTTACTGTGAGTGAAGGTTTTGCAGACTAAGTAGGGTACTGAGTTGCATTTATAATAATATTGCCCAAGAAAAAGTAAATTCCAAATTTCAGATAATATACTGATTAATTGATTAATATACTAACTGTTGGAACTAACCCACTCATAAATCAGGAGCTTCTGGGATGATTTTTGTGAGGTTGACTATTTGCCACATGGATTGAGAAACTGAGGTTAGGCTAAGTAACTTCTGCCAAAGTTTCAGAGAACAAAAATGATGAGAGTTACCCAGACATATGTACTATACAGATTATTCATCTCATTCATCCTACAGAGTAGTTCTTTTTTTTTTTTTTTTTTTTTTTTGGTTGTTGTTCATATGTAAAATTACTTGCCAAAAAATAAATGAGCCAATCTTTGTTTCAAGTGAAATTTTAAATATGAACATTTTTTTTAAAAAAATCCTTTTGGGTAGGAAAACCAGTAGATTTAACTCTCCATCCTTTCATGGCTCCGAGGAAAGGAAAATTTCTAATACTCTCTTCATACCCTATGGTGTTCAAATAAACCTCTTTTTAAAAACAGTTCTGCATGATTTGTACTTAAAAAGTGGAGAAGAAAAAGCAAATGGAAACAGGGTGTTTCAATCTGAAGATGAATGGGTGACTCTGGCACTCAGGAAGTTTCTTTGCCCTATTTTCTTCTATGGATCCTGCTTCTCAATGCATTTTTACATGGAAATTTTTTAAAATAGATTTATTTTAGGAGGGAAACAACAGAACAAAATTTAAGATACCATTAATATTGTTCTGGGACAGAGCAAAGTGTTAATGCAGAAGGAGCATACATTAGAGAACATGCGACCTTTCTCAGGATGAACTTCCCACATAAATCCTTTCCTTCCTCTGGAGGTGGCAAGACAAATACCTATGCTGTCAAACTCAGAAGGCTTTTGATATGGGGCCTGGGGCAAGTGATATGGTTTTTAATACCATTTTCCTCATTTGTAAAATGAGGCTACTGATACCTTCTTATTCCATAATACTATGAAAACTAAGAATTAAAAATTTAAAAGTAGTTCCAGTCTTACAGAGGTACACTGAAAAATCAGCCTTTAAATTTGAAGACCACTGGGCCATTTGGTGGTAACTTTTAAATGCCTGAACAGAGGAGAATTGATTCTTTTGAATATCTAAAGCTTTTAGTCCTTTTAATCAACAAGCTTATTAAGTTTGTTATTTATAGTGTACTCAGAAGCCCACCATATACTTCCACATGCCCTATTTCATATGATGTCCACAGCAGGTCTGTGAGGTAGATGTGAATTTTTTTTTTTTTTTAGCTGTGAGGAAACTAGAGGAGAGGCTAATATCTCACCTGAGCCTCATGACCTGGAAACAATAGAGGTCAACCTTGAACCCCAGGTCTGCTGGGTTAAACTGTCATGGAGCCTGGGCAGGCTCATGACAGGCACAGTCAACTCCTCATCAGGGAGAAGGCCATGCTTTTCTTTATCCCTTTCAAATTCAGAGCAGCATTAACACCCATCAGAATAATGGGATGAATTCTCAGGAAGGGACACATATATGTGCACATCCCAAGTAGAATGCAGATTCAATACAGGCAGCTGCAGAGTTTCATATAGTTCAACTAAGATTTGCGAATCATTAGTCCTATACTTTATTTGTTCCAATTTTACCCCCTCACAATCAAATGGGGGATGGGATCAGGAGGGAATGAACGAGAGAGAAATGCCAGTAATCATGGTGAGTAACAGTTGTAGGGGTAAAGTGACAGCTCAAGGCTTTATTGTTGTCATAAAAAAGTGGTGCAGTTTTAGAGCTTTAAGATGAGTAAATCTCTGGGGTCTATGTCCACTGTGGTTCTAATAGCATTAGAAAGGGCGAGTTGGTATAAACAATAACAAGATTTATGTTAGTGCAAACTGCTGACTATTGACTCTGATTTTGAAGAGAGGAGAAAAGAGAAAGTGAAACTAGACCAGATTCCTGTTATATCCCTATTTATGGGAAAGTGAGGAACTTGACCAGTTCTAGTAGACATTAACAATGGGAAGACAAGCCACTGATTCTGCGCCTTAAGATTAGAGTCAATAGAAATAAAATGAAAACGAGACAACCAAAAAAATCTGTGATGTGGCTCTTTTGAACTGAAGATTTCTAACAGCAAAGAGGAGCTGATCCAATGGTCAGACTGGGATAACTGTATACACAGAAGAACAAAGATTTTGAAATCCTACTTTGTGAAACAGAACATCTAACCTGAAGGTTTTCACCTGTAGAAAAGAAAACTCAGAACACCCTTTCATTCATAACTTGTCTCTTAGTTGGAAGCACAAGACCAAAATTTATCTCTACTAACTGGATGTGAATTTAATGCATATTAGTATATGAGGGAGGTCATCTACTGTCTTTTTCCCTTTAGTCAATAAAAAGGACCTGTGCCTGATTCTTCTCTTTTCAAATTATTATCAGTGAGAAGAGATACTTTTTTACTCTGAGGAAACTTCCCACTGGCTTTGTGATTATTATCAGGCTACTGCAAACATTTTGGCTTCATCAGTTTATATTAACAACCTCATTAACTTAGCTATGTTTTTTCAGAAACCAAAAAATGTTCTTTATTGTATTCTTTTATATGGAAAGTTCAGCTTCTTAAAAACCACTACATGATTACAAAAACATATAGTAAAGGAGTCTTCAGCCACAGGAGGGAATTTAACCAAAGTACCATTGATCTTAATAAAAGAAAAATCAAGCTTAAAATAGAGAATTGAATACTTAAGCACAAGATCTGCTCCCATAATCTAGGAATTTTATGACCTCCCTAAAGGAAAGAGTATGTGGTCTGTTAAATCTGATCATAAAATATCTCCTTGAGGCCTTAAAATGTAATGTGTCGGATGTTCAATCCATCCAGTATGGGCCAATTGTGAAGCTAAGATATCAGCCACCAGTTCCCAAACAGTCCTTTTGATGTTATTGCCAGTCTACAGCCTTTGGGAAAAGGGTGGAAACTAAAAAGCTGAAAAAATAGCACAATTATTTGGATAGAAATATACTTTCATTATATATTTACTAAATGTATTTATATATCATATCTATATGCCTACTTTTCTATGATACCTGGGAGAACACAGATTAAACTCTTAGGTGGTTACTGACGAAGCATATATTAGTTAAGAAGCAGCATTTACTTTTTGTTTTGCATATTAGTACATTGCATGAATTTTGTAATAATAATTTATTAATGTAGCAAATAAAAATTAAGTCAACATGATTTTTTCTTAAAGAACACCTGGGGTGAAAACTTTTTTAAAAATCTGGTAGTCTTAGACAAGTTCAATGCCGTTAAACCCAGCAATTTTGGGGTGATCTTGTGGCTAAAGCAGAAATCACAATGTTAGAGTGCTATTTTTATATTTACTAGTATGGTTCTGTAAATGAACTAATTCATCTTAATTTTATATTGCCTTTGAGGTGCATTAGAATCAAGTAGTTAGCAATTATTTCTGCCTCAGAAGGAAAAATAATTACCCTAGGTAAGCCACTGATTCATTACTATGAGTTCATCCCCACCAAAGAACATTCTGGTAGACCAATTCTAGGGATGCATGTTGTAAAAAGATACACTCATGCGGGTTGGGATTGGGAGCTCATGCTGGAGAAGTAGAATAATAGCAAGATTGTAGCTTTTGAGTAAGATAATGAGCAATCCTATGCCACTTACAAAGCTGGGACGCTCTGGCAAAGAACCTCTGACGTGTGCAGTCTCACACTGAACAAAGCAGTGTTTAAATACATGAGTCCTGTGAGAACAGAGACCCATACCAGAGGGCACTTTGGCTTATTTGTTTGCAAATATTTTTCTAAATACATAGTAGAAACCAGGGACCTAATGTTGAGGCCCTTACTACAGGGAGGGACAGGATAGGGGTTAAAGGAGGTGGGTGTGCTTAGAATTTCATAAATCAAGTCACTTATAAAAAGGCATATGAAGTAGAAACCAAGTTCATGAAAACCCAGAAACTGATGATTTGCCGAAGAGACACACTCTAAAGCAATTGAACAAGGAGAAAAAGGGCAAGAAAGAGATACTTCATAAAGCCAGGTCTAAACTAATGCTTTTTGCCCTACACCTTCACATTTACACTTAACCTAAAAAGATTAAAATATCATAATAATTCTGAGATTTCTGGCTCTCAAGATTTCCATTATGACACATCAATAAAGCAAGGCAAGGTGACTGAGGAAGAACGGCCGGCTTTCATTTCCTGCTCATTTGAAGGTCACTTTTGGAGATAAAGATTATATTTTTGCAGAACCAGAGGATACATGAACATTTCTAGAAACTTGTAACATCAGATGTTCTGAACGAGCGAAGGAAAATGAATGATCCTATTAAGATACTTCTGACCATAAATCAGAGGTGTTAAGCTCTGACTGGCTAACTTCAGCTTCCCATTTGACTCATTTGAAAATGGAACTGATGTGAATATAGATTGGGGAAAGATGCTCAGTACCATTAGAGGTGGCTCATAAGCTACTGCTCACGAATCTCAGATTGAAATACAATGTGCCTAGCACCCAGGGACAAATATTTGCATCCTTTCATTGTTAAGTGACTTCATACGAATAGTAGAAAAATGGGTGTCATGCTCGTAATACAAAAGAACTGCTTGTGTTAAAACTCACAGGCTCTCAGGGAGGAGTGGTGAGCAATTTAATGACTGACACTTGGAAAGGGTGATCTTGTTTTTAAGCTCACCCCTCTCCTATTTGCAAAAGCATCTATTTCTCGACATGTGCTGGTGTTACAAACCTCCCTCACTAACACTTTTAGTAATATTTGCTTCAACCATTTAATGGAGTAACCTTTCAGCAAGGAGGATATGGATCCTTTTTCTGCCATTTTTCCGAGTTCTTAGTTTATAGGAACTTTCCCCGGGCAAAATGGTGAAGTTCTGCCACTCATGGGCAAGTGGTTTAACCCTTCTGAGTCTCTGCTTTCTCATTTGCAAAATGAAGCTAAAATAATTCTCATCCCACAGAATAACTCTGAGGCATAGAATTGGATTTGTTAAAGTATATAAAATATCTGGCACAAAATAGATGCCAAATGTCATCTACCACCTACTGAAAGGGTGCTATAGGTAAAGATGAACCTTGACAACCAAAACTTCCAAAATCAAGGGATGCAAATGAATATTTTTCATTGCTTAAAGCATTGAATGTATTTACCTTCTTTTTTCTAGGACTCCATACAGTGGTGCATACTAGGTAATTATATTTGCCTTGTAACTATGACTATAAATGGCCTCTATCATTGTGAATAGATCAGCTATTTCAATGCTGAAGGTGGAAAAACATCAAAATAGTTTAAGAAGTGTTGTCAGCAAGCATCTGAGATTGAGGCAGGAGTTAGGGAGATTGGTGAACACCTGAACTGCCTCTCTTTTGTACTAGGTGGAATCACCATGCCCTGCGTGCCACTTATCAACATGACTCAGAGGAGAACATTACAAACAACTGTTTAAGGATTGTGTAAATATCACTTTTAAATATGAACTAGTGACATATACACTTGTATCTGCAAATAACAGAGACATCCAAGCCATGATCTTTAAAAGAAGCAAAATTACCACCTTACCTATTCTGATATAACTCACAGTTAATACAACAGGGAAACTACTCTTCACTAGGACTCCTAAAGCTCAAGAAATAATACCAAGAATTGATAAATGGGATGACATCAAATTAAAAAGCATCTGCACAACAAAAGAAACAAGAATATAAAGAGGGAACCTACAGAATGGAGATAATTTTTGTTAGCTATTCTCTAACAAAGAATTAATATTCAGAATATATAAAGTATTCAACAAAATAACCTCCAAAACCCCTCAGATAACCCAATTCATAAGTGAGCAAATGAACTAAACAAACGCTTCTCTAAAGAAGAAATAAGAACTGGGCAACAAACATATGAAAATGTGTTCAACATCTTTAGTAATTATGGAAATGCAAATCAAAACTACACTGAGATTTTTTATCTCAATCCAGTTGGAATGGCAGCCATCAAGAATACAGTCAGATGCTGGAGTTGCAGCTCAGTAGTAGAGGGCTTGCCTCCCACGTGGCAGGCACTGGGTTCAATCCTCAGCACCACATAAAAATAAAAAGATATTGTGTCCCTCTATGGCTAAAAATTATTTTACAAAAGAATACAATCAATAAAAAATTCTGGAGAGGATGTGGGGGGAAAAGAACACTTTACACTGCTTCTGAAATTATAAATTAATCCAAACACTACAGAAATCAGTATGGAGATCCCTCAAAATACTAGGAATGGAATGACCATATGACCTAGCTATACCACTCCTCAGTATTTATCCTAAAGAATTAAAGTCATCATACTATAGTTCGATGCAATTCAATTCTCAATAGACAAACTATGAGAGGTATCCATCAACAGATGAATGGATAAAGAAAATGTGATATATAAATACAATTGATTTTTATGCAGTCTTAAAGAATAAAATTATGTCATTTCAGAAAAAAGGATGGAACTTGGGAGCATATGTTACATGAAATAAGTCAAACTCAGAAAGTTTTTTCTCATATGTGGTCGCTAAAGAGGAAAAAGTAAAATAAAGTGGTGTTGGGGGAAATCTGATGAAAATAGAAGGGAGACTAGTGAGAAAAGGAATCAAGGGGAGGGACGAGAGGAAGGGAAGGGGAAATACTGAGGGATGACATTGACCAAATTATATTGTCATATCATGTGCATGTGTGAAAATATAACAATAAGTTCCACTATTACATGTAATTGTGCACTGATAAAAATGGAAAAATATAAGAATTTTAAAAAATGAAAAAAATTCAATTCTGGAATTCAAGTATAAAGGCAAATTTATGACTAATTATATATTTTTTAAAAACCTAAGAAAGTCTCTGCTTCCTGGTACCATGTTCTGAGCTGCTTTCCTCTACCATGTCTTTCTGCCTTGATGTTCTGCCTCACCTCAAGCCCAGAGCAAGAGAGTTGGTCATCTATGGACTGAGACCTCTGAAATGTGAGCACAAAATGAACTTTTCCTCCTTAAAAATTACTCTTGTCTGGTCTTTAGATCATAATAGTGAAAAGACTGACACCTGACTAAAACAGAAATTGGGTAGAGAGGTGGGCCATTGCTATGCTGTGGTTCAGAAGCTTTGGGAGCTTTTTGGAATTTGAGAGAGGAATTTTAAAAGTTTACACGAAAGCTTTAAAATGATGTAAGTGGAGTTTAATGGGTGATTCTCCTAGTAGTTCAAAAGACCGGAATCCCAGCCGGGTATGGTGGTGCACACTTGTAATCCCAGCAACTCTGGAGGCTGAGACAGTAGGATCAAGAATTCAAAGTCAGCCTCAGCAAAAGTGAGGCACTAAGCAACTCAGTGAGACCCTGTTTCTAAATAAATGCAAAATAAATACAAATAGGGTGTGGCTCAGTGGTTGAGGGCCCCTGTGTTCAATCCCTGGTACTCCTCCCCCCGCCAAAAAAAGCAAAGCAGAATTCCATAGGACTATGGATAGTAAATACTGGGCTCATGAGGTTTCGGAGGAAGAAGACTCTGCAAATTGGACTAGAGGCCATTCATGTTACATTCTGGCAGAGAAGTGTCTACATTTTTCCCATATCCTGAGAATTTGAGAGACTTAATTTGAAGGTGATATGCTAATTAAGTTGGTGGAAGAAATTTTGAGGCAGCACACCATTCAGGTGGTAGCATGGATATTTCTGGCAGCTTTTAACCAAGTTTATTGTGATAATCAGGAGCAGAAAGCAAAGCAGAAAGATCTGAAAAACTTGGAGTTTGGTCAAAAAAGTGCTAATGAAACTGTGGTTACACAAAGTATGGTTGTTAAAGATATCATTGCCTTTAGATACTAAATACTTTGAAGAGAGACAATAGGAAAGATGACTCAAGTTCATCTCAAGAATTGGCATGACCACACCCATTCAGACTCAAAGGTGTAAAAGTAAGAATTCCTTTGAGAGTGGGAGCACTCTGCTTGCACAGGAGGACCTAGGAAGTTGCTACATCATGCTTACCTGCCCAGGCACTCAGAGGCTCCCTAGAGGCTTGGCTACTGCTTGAAATGGTGGCAGACTTTGGCATCAACCATGGGGTACTGGTTCTGTAGGAATGCAGGATGCTGGAGTTAGGGTGTCATGGATGCTTCTACTAGGATTTCAAAGGAAGACCTGGGAGACCAGGCAAAGTGTAGCAGGGTCAGAGTTCCTGTGGGTTGCCCCTGAGAGAGCTAAATGTGAAGAAGTGAGAAGGAAGCTGAAGCTCCAATGGAGACCCCTGAGGTTAAGTGATACCAGTACCATGGACATCTGCCAAGGAAACCTGTAGGAACTGAGCAGAAACAAGTCAAGAAGAAGCCACATGGGCCACAACCAGCAAGGTCATAGGAGCAGAACTACTCAAACTCTTTGGAGAGAACATTACAATGCCATGTGCCCCAGGGAGCTATAGGATTTGTTGGTCCAGATGACTTTCAGTCTTGTTTTGATCCCATCCCTTCTTTCTGTGCCCCTATCTCTCTCTTGTGGAATGGAATGTTTGTTCTGTGCCTTAATATATTGAATACATATAACTTACTTTTGATTTTTATAGGGGAAAATATCTAAGGATTTGTCTTGAATCTCAGAGGAACTTTGGTCTTAGACTTTTGGGTAATGCTGGAACTGTTAAGAGACTATGGGGACTCTTGAAAATTGATATATGTATTTTGCATTGTGAAATAGGCATGAGTTTTGGGGGGCCAGGGCCAGAATGTTATGGTTTAGATACAAGATGTCCCCATATGTGAGACAATGCCAGAAAGTTCAGGGGTGAAATGATTGGTTTAACCTAATCGGTACATTGACCTACTGATAAAGATTAACTTGGTGGTAACTGAAGGCAGGTAGGATGTGACTGAAAGAGGTGGATCACTGGGGTATACCTTTGGAGTTTATTTTTTGTCCTGGTAAATGGAGTGCTCTCCTCCCCATCTCTCTCCTTCCTTGTTGCCATGTCCTGAGCTGCTTTCCTCCATCGACTGTGATGTTCTGTCTTGTCTTGGGCCCAGAGTGATGGAGTTTGCTGACTATAGACTGAGACCTCTGAAAAAGTGAGCACCAAATAAACGTTTCCTCCAACAAAGTTCCCAAACCAAACACACACACACACACACACACACACACACACACACACACACACACAAACAACTAAGAAAAAAGAGATTCAACCTATAATGTAGGCAGTTTCTTAAACTGCAAGTTGTTGAGAAATAAAACTAAATATTTTTCCATACTTAAATTTTGAATTATAAAGTATGGTCCTTTAATGCAAATACACATTAAAGAAAAAAGAAAGATACTGAAGTATAATTCTATAGCTTTTAATAATGAATTTTTGACAAGTCTATAAATTCTAAAAGAAACATTTCAGATTAAGCAGGACCTCACTGAAAACCCACAGTGAGTATGAACTGAGTTTTTTTTTTTTTTTTAGTAAATAAATGATCAAAACGTCATGTTATAGTGTCTAGAATCTCTGTTTCTATCTCCCAAGAAATTCCTTGAGAGGATACTCTAATTGTGTCTTGACATGTTTTTTGGTGCTTGTAAGGATGACTTTTGCACTTTAGTACAAATATTGTAGTTTGTAAGGCTTTGAAAGTTATTTGTTTCTTTGTTCAGGGGCATCCCAAGATTTTCTTTCTCTCTTTTCACAAGACTAGGCTTTCTTCATTCAAGTTGGAAAATTAAATGAACATAATTATCAATTATTTCTCAGAAATTCTGAAACGTTCACTAATGTAACTTGGTGTCGGTGTTAAAAATCATAAAATATTTTAAAGCTAGTTTTTCTAACTTACCATGTATGAAAGTGTTTTCAGGGTTTTCCAAAGTTTATTAAATAAATGGAAGAAGAGAATACCATTTTTTGTCTTTATCATGTAGTAGATCATTGATCACATACTTCAAGTGCAACATTTACAGTTTCCCACGTCCATCCATTTGCTCATTTAAGTGTTCATTCCACAATGTTCTCTACCCTCATGGGCTTTAGGGAAAAAGTCATACAAGAAAAATAATTATGAACCATTATAAGTTTTCTTTAAAAAATTGATTGAGAGCTATAAAAGCACAGAACGAGGTGTCTGATCTAGTTTGATGGTTCAAGAAAGAGTTCCCCAAGGTGAAGATTGAACACTATTGGTCAGTCAGATGATGGAAAAGACTGAAACACAATGCTGCCTTATCAACTTAGTTTAAAGATTGTGAAGAATCATTCTATTTGAAGTGAGTGGAAAGAAGTCTAGTGTAGTTGGAGACTTTGGAGCAATATTTTCCAATCCTGGTGGAATTCGGGAAACTTTAAAAGAATCCAGGGGCCTGAGACCCATCCCCAGAGATTCAGATATACTCTTTATTGGATGGTTCAAGAGTCTGGAATTTTTTGAAAGTTCCTTAGGTAATTGTAATGTGTAGCGAAAATTCAGAATTATTATGGTAGAGTTAGGGTGATATGGCAGAAGAGTGTGGCAGAGGGAAGCAGCTCACATGATGATCAGAAAGCAGAGAAAGACTAACCTCAGCTAACCAAATACCCCAAAGGCACACCCCCATTGACCCCCTCTTCCAGCCACACTGAACCCACCTTCAGTTGACACTCAGTTAATCCCTATTAGGGGATTAATTCACTGATTGGGTTAAGGCTCTCATAACACAATCATTTCACCTCTGAATGGTCCTGCATTGTTTCACACGTGAGCTTTTGGGGGACACATCACATCCAAACCATAACAGGTGCCTCAGGGGCCCACGTGCCCCCAGTCTTGGCCCCTAGCCAGTAACACTGTTGGGAAGTTGTGGCACTTTAAGAGGCGGAGACTACGGGAAGGGGTTTTTGTGATTGGGGCAGGTCCTTGATGGGGATGTTGGTATCCTCGCTTCTTCTTTCTCTGTGTCGTGTTCAGGCCGTGAAGTGAATGGTTTTACACATGCTACTGCCATGGTGTGCTGCCTTGCCATACATCCTTTCAGTTCTATGATTTTTTTTGTTGTTCCTGTGTTTTAAGTTCCCTTATTAAACTACTCATGTTTATATTATTAAATATCCCCATTTATTACTGATAATATTCCTGTTCTGAAATCAAGTTCTTCAGTATCAATAAATATTCCAAATTTCTTGTTTAGTTTTGTTCATATTATTTTCCTCTTTACTTTTAATCTTTTCCTCAACATTTGAAGTGACTTTCTTGTAGATTCCAATTAGTTTAGTCTTGCTTTATCATCCAGTGTGAAAATTAATGCATTTTAATTTCTCATTTAGACCATTTACATTTAATGATTATTGGTATTGTGGTTTTAAATGTTCATCTTGCTACTTATTTTCTACTTGTCTCATCTCATCTCCTGGCATCTGTCTATCTTCTTGTAGGCCTTAGGCCTCTGAAAGCCTACAACAATAACTTTACTTTGTGATTTGTTTGTTTGTTTTTCTGTTTTTGGTCCATGAAGGTACTTATTTGCATATTGTAAGGTTGTATCAGTCAATGTGTTCAGCTATACTTAAATTTTTTATCTTTTAATATTTTATGTTTCATTGTTATATATTTGCAGCTTGTGATAAACTGCAAAGTGTTACATCAGAGTAGCAACTCAGCAGGAAGTACTCCAATTTTATTTGTGTGGAGAATGATTAGAAGGGAGAAAAGACAACTCAAGAGAGGGCAGAAGAGCAAAAAGAAGACAATTGCTATAGTCAAACTAAGAGGTGATAATGGTTTGGAGCAGGGGGGTGTTCTAGATATTTGTTGTGGCTTAACAACTTTGTTACATGTAGTGAGAAAAAGAACCATTTTATTTTGTTCAAGTCAGAGCTTTGAACAGGGCAAAGCGTGCAGCACATTTCTGCTGCACAATGTCTAGGGCCTCATTCAAGAAGACTCACTGGCTGGGGTGGTGGAATGGCTGGGGGTGAAAGGAATTTAGAGCTCTCCCTCCTTCACATGCCCAATGCCTGACCTGAGGTGATTCAAAAGGCTGGCTCAGCTGGGGCTGTCCTCTGGACTGACACATAACTGCATGTGGCTTGGTGTCCTCACAGCACAACAGCCTCAGTAGCTTTGTGTTGTTCACATGGCCACTTGAGGCGCCAAGTACAAGTGTTCTGTGACCAAGGCAGAGCTGCATTGGCTCTGATGACCCAGCTTCTGAGTTTTGTTTTCTGAAGCAGTTACAAGCCCCCTCAGATTCAGGGGAGGGGATAAACTCCCCTCAACAGGATAATACTATTTACAGTCGTGCATATGTAACTACATGACGTATTTGTGTTCCCAGTGGTTGAACTAAAATGTCTATTGACTGCCAAAATATTTTAGGTTGATGAATTGCTCTGTATTAAAAAGTAATATAATTTGAAATTTTGATGGGAAAGCAGATCCAGATATTCAAATTTGCAAGGAGGACAATTTCTCATTGAAATATATAAAGAAGTTTTTACAAATTCCAAAATACAGTGTTTTTTTCTTGAACAGAGGTACCACAATAAAGCATATAAAACACACTTGGAAAATATACAACTTGTCTACTTTGTATTCATTAGAAAATGTGCTCTGTGCCTGGTCCAGAGTTGAGTTTGCACACTCAAGGTTTGCTGATATTAATTCCCACTCACAGGGATCTTGGAGACTGGTAGGGAAGATCAGCATGCAAAACATCAACATCCTGAAGGAGGGCTGCTCTAAGGAGATACATGCTATGTGCTGTGCAGGTTAAGACTCTTACAGACTACAAAGGGACCCTCCATCATGTCTGACAGGATGAGCAGTTTGGCCCAGAAACCAGCAGGAGCCTTGGTGCTATAGGCAAGGGAAGAGGTGTAGGTGCAAAGGGAAAGGTTAGAAAGGTGTGTGAGAGAGAGGCACATTCGGAGAATTCCAGGGCATTCTTTCTGCATAAAGTCAGATTAGACAGCTTTTCCAGGCTATTGAAGTAAGAGCAAATCATTCCTGACAGATTTTGGTATTCTTCTGGCACATTATTCTGAAGACATCAAGGAGGCAACTCCTAACTCTTGTCCTAAATAGTTAAAGATTGGAAGGAATCAGACCCTGCAAGTTACTTTGGAGAAGGGTTTAAAACCACCTTACAGAATATTTTTTTTGGTACTAAATGTTGGAATTAAAAAAAAAAAAAAAACTTTCACATGAGAGTATCAGATCTACATTTACTATTGTCTACCATGCTATTTACCAAAAGTAATTCTAGATAAAAGGCTGAACTTATGCTTAGTAACAATCACACATTGCTATAGCTCAGTCGAGTGACTACAAGCTTTAATTTAAATTTTGAAGAAGAAACTAATGTAAGTTGGGTTTCTTTAACATCTGCATGTAAGTCAAATTTACATATATTAATAATATATAAACAATGCTAGGAAAATTTCAAGAAACATGTATTCGAGGTCTCTTCTTTTAGGAATGACCAGAAAAGTAAATTATGCTGGAGGTACACACAAATAACTTGGTGCTTTCAGGAAATATCATTTTTATTCATTAGAAGAGTGGCTATGAAGACCTTAGTCTCACAAATAATCCTAAATTCCAAAGGGAAATTTCCTTTTTACTCCGTGTCTTACCCCATTTGGGCTGCTGTTATGGTTTGGATGTGAGGTGTCCCCCAAAAGTTCACATGTAACACAATGTTAGAAGGGTCAGAGGAGAAATGATTGGGTTCTGAGAGTCTTAACCTAATCAGTGAATTAATCTCTGGTGGAATTAACTGAGGTGTGACTAGAGGAAGGTATGGTGTGGCTGAAGGTGGGAATCAGGGTGTGGCTTTGGGGTATATATATTTCAAGTGGAGTCTCTTTCTCTCTCTGCTTCCTGATCACCATGATGTGAGCTGATTCCCTCCACCACCCTCTCCTACCATGATGTTCTGCTTCACCTTGAGCCCCAAGGAATGGAGCAGACCGTTTATGGACTAAGACCTCTGAAACCGTGAGTCCTCAAATAAACCTTTCCTCCTTTACAGTTGTGCTGGTCCAGTCATTTAGTCATAGCAGCAAAATAGCTGACTAAACCAGTTGCTAAAATAAAATACCAGAAACTGAGAAGGTTATAAGCAATAAAAATATATTTCTCACAGTTCTGGAGGCTGGGCAATCCAGGCTCAAGGTACCAGTAGCCTCAGTGGCTGGCAAGTTTTCTGGTTCCCTGAAGGCTAAGTCCTGCTGAAGAACTCCCACAAGCCTCTTTCATAAAGGTACTAATCCCCTTCTGGAGGGCTTTGCCTTCAGGACTTAATGACTCGGCAAAGGCCCCCCTTTCCCCTCCCCCCGTAATGCTATCGCATTGGCAACTAGGATTTTAACATATAGATTTTGGGGGGAGACAAAAACGCAGACCATAGCACTTGGTGTTTTCTTCAAAAAAAAACAACTATGACAATTTGATCCAGATTTGATTAATACTTTTCTTCTCATCAGCGAAAAAAGAAAGATGATGATCTGAATTTTTCTGTAAGTCAGATTCCATTTTCTGAAGTTGAGGCTGCACGGCTTCCTGAGAGAAACATCCTTTTCCACACTGAACATTCATCACTGTCATGTTGCGCGGTCATCACTTTGAGTTTCAGTAAAGTTTCAGAAATCTCCCTTTTTTCTATCCAAGCAGCATAAATAACATGGATGGTGTTTCCACTGTGAAAATGACCTGATTGTAATGATGCTAATTTCCCCCTACAGGTCTCCTGACTGCCTCTCAGGAAATGCCACCCAAAGACGTTCATGACAACATCCAGGAGCAGAAGAGACTGGAGGGAGGTTTCCAGTATCGCTTTGGTGGCCTGCCTGGCAGCTGAATGCAGCAAAGGTGGTGTTGGAACAGTGGAAGTTGAGGGATTTCTTCAGTGTCTATGCTAAACAATAGTTTCAAAGCATCCAAAATTTCCGAAATTCACCTCCAAGTTAGCATTTTGAGATGAGTGAGACTTACATCCTCTGGAAGACTGTTTTTGAGCTTGTTGATGATGAGCTCTATCCTATATGGTAGTAGGTTCAGAGTTGATGCTACCGGGCACCATGCCTATAATTTGCTCTTTTAAGATCCTGTCACATTCCAGATGTAAGGGTGTTACAGTCATTGTGCACAACAGTAGCTATATTGTTATGAATCTAGCACCCGATCATTGTCTGGGTCGAGTCCCCTGTTCAGGTGTTAGTTTCCCTCTAGAAACTTCAAATTATTTTAAATAAAATCTCTAGAAAGAAACAGAAAGATGGGGCCCAATCTCTTCTTTATTTGCTGTTTTAAGTTCTTAATGAAGAATGAGCATTTCCAGGAAAAGAATGCTAGGAATTACAAATATGAGGCTCCCAGATTAAAATCTAAGAAGTGTGATCTTAGGCAGATGGTAAGCAGGGACAGGTGGGATTGCTGAGGGTAAAGTGAGCTCATTGGAGAGTGAAAATGAGAACTTAAAACAGAAAGCAAGAAAACCGTGACACTTGCTTCAAAAGTTGTCAGGTGATTTGTTTCAGGTAGCAAGGGGACGCCTAAGGCAGGTGGATATATATAGGCTTTGAATCAGATTGATTTAGTCTGGTTTTATCATGAGGAGCTAATTTGCAAAGTTCATCAAGTGGTGCTAATTAATAGAACAATCAATCCTGGACTAGTTCGAGTTGATCCTTGAAACCTTTGGAAGGCAACCTCCAAGATGACCCCCTACGATCCTGGCCTCCTCGGAGTCATGTCTTTGCAGTCTCCTCCCCCGTCTAATCACACCTGGTCTGTGACCAATGGCAGAGGTGACCACCTAGGCAACTTCCTAGGTGAGGTCATAAAGGGCAACGACGTTTCCACCTTGTTCTTAGATCATTCTTTCTAGAATCAGCTGGGAGGGTGTCATGAAGACAGTGGAGCGCCTCTGTGGAGAGACCCATGTGAGGAGAAACTGGGGCCTCCCTCCAGTAGCCAGCACCCACTGTCAGCCACATGAGTCATCCCCCATCAGAAGTGGGTCCTCCAGTCTCAGCAAAGTCTTCAGATGACAGCAACTCATTAGAAACCCTGAGACACAATTACCAGGACACCAAATGGATCCTGAATTCTCGATTCACCAAAACAATAAATAAGTGTTATGGTTGCTTTAAGACATTAAGGTTTATAGTATTTTGTTACAGAACAGTAGTTGCTAGGTTTCATTTCCCTACTTTCCATCTGATTTCTACGGGTTTCTAGATGCTTCAAAGACACCTAAACTTGGAAGCTAAGCCCCACTGAGGGCGTGTCTCTGTGTGGACAGTGAGTTGCTCAAGAAGTCTCTTCCTTGACTCCCTTTTCAGCCTCCCCAGCGGGTAGGTGGGCCATCTGATTGCAATTCAGGCCAATGGAAATGTAGAAGGTGGTGTGACTTCAAATGTGGCCCTTGAAACCTCTCAAATGTGCCCTCCCACATTCTTGTCCATTTCTGCCTGAATGTAGCCTCTAAAGCTCTGTGTTGAAGATGACATTTCCACTGGGCCTATGTCTCTGAAAGATGTGTGGAGCAATGGGAACTGTCATGGAAGCAAGAAATGAAGGTTCAGGAGTCACTAAGTTTTGGGGTTCATTTGTCAAATAAGCCAAGCTAATTCTAATCTAGTCAGTGCAGCCCATATTCTAGATTCTTTCTGGAATCTTTATCAAATCTTTTTCCCATAAAATTTTCCTTTCCTGGGTTGGAGTGTAGCTCAGTGGTGTAACTTGCCTAGCATGAACAAAACCCTAGGTTCATTCCAGTACTAAAACAATAACAAAACAACCCCACCAAAAAACCTCCCAAATCTTTCCTAAATATATCTACTATTTCTTTGAAGATAAGTTTTTCCATAAACCTAAGCAAATCTAATGTGCTCAGCAGGTGGGCTTGGATTAAGGTTTGAACCCTATAAAATAGTATATTGCAATTTAACAAGATCTGGTGGCAGATAGCCAATGCCAAAGAATTTCAGGCACTTCAGCAAGCCCCTGAGATAGATGTTAGGGGACACAGTGAATTTGAGTGACTAATCACAGCACCCAGGAAATTTCCTGCTCTTGTAGGATGCTGGAACTGTGAGAAATAGAAAGTCTGCTGATCCATTTTCAGAATACAGTATTTGGTCTTAAATGTAAAATTTGAGTATAAGAAAGGCAGCTGGAGGCGAGAGCAGACTGGAAAGTTACAAGCAGTTAACACTGGGGTGTCAAAATTCACAGCCCCTTGCCAAACAGGTGGGAGGGAGATGAGAGGGAGGAACCCAGACCAACTACATACTTGCCAAAAAGCACTCAATCCCAAGGGGCCTTCCTGCCACAACAGAACAAAGGGGTGGGAACAAATAAAGTTCTATTTCTTTAAATAACCATAGGAGAAAGTAAAACCTAGGCGGATGTTGGGGGAGATTGTGTAACTCAGTACTCAGCCAAAGAGGAACCACGGAGGGACCTTGCATCTAGGAGACAGAATGCCGACTGTAAACATTCTGTGTGCGCTTGCTCCCCAGACATCCCATCTTGCAAGGCTGTCAGGAAACCTTTGCTTTTAGCTACGCCTGGTGTCTCTTAATCCACTCTTTGGGTTTGGACAGGTGAACATGTTTCTCACAGTACTTAATTGTAATCTGGCTGACCCCAGAAAGAAGAGATTTGTCTGTAAGCTTGATGTGACCCCACACCCTTGAGGTTCGCACCTTCAGAGCAGGCTCTTTAGTCTTGTTTCTCATTTACAGTTATTTATGACTGAGATTTGTATCCTCAAATGTTTTCCATGTCCCTTAGACACCAGCAAGAGAGGAGGCCAAGTATAGTGATCTGAGGCTTTGTCACATACTAAGATATTGAGGGAAGTCTCTGTAGTTCTTGAAGAATGGCATCTTAGATTTCGTGTGTTTGTGTTTAGCTGTTGCACACTAAATACACTATACACATATGTATGCATGCATGTGTGTGTGTATATATATATATATGTATGCGTATATATCTATATCTATATGTATCTTTTTTAATGGACAGAAATAAAAGAGGAAGGCAAAAATAAAACTTGCACACAGTGTTGGTCACCCCTGAAAGGAGTGACTGGAGAGTATGTCACACTCCCGCTTATTAACTTCTGCAAGTGGCAATAGAGCAGAGTAAGACCATCTTTATGTAAATCATAATATGAAAATATTTCTCCTGTAATGGTGTCTTAGGCTGCATCCCCCTGAGTAGGGTCTGGGGCAAAGATTCTATGTGCAATTCCTTTCTCAAGAAGTGCAGACCCTAGGAAGCAGAGACAAGGAACAGTGGCAGAATAAAACAGAAGCAGGATAAAGGGGAGAGGCCTTGATCCAGGGGTTCCATCACCCATTGGTCAAAGATTTTCCCCACAAGGTGGTGTTAACGCCTTTGAATTCCCCGGTGGTGGGAGGGTAAGTGGGACAGGGCACTATAGATTCATTTGTGTTTTCCATAATGTATGTAAATGGAATAAAAAAAATATATATATGTATATATATATATTTTTTGTACTGGGAATTGAACCCCAGATTCCCTTTACCATTGAACTACATTCCCAGGCCTTTTAATTTTTAAAAATTTTGAAATTTTGAGACAGGTTCCCTTTAAGGTGCTGAGACTGGTCTCCAATTTGTGATCCTCCTGCCTGAGCCTCCCAAGTCACAGAGATTACAGGAAAGCACCAAGACTCCCTTGTGGCAGTATATACTTTCTTGTTTGCTTCTCCATCTGTCCCCCAACTAAGCATAATGATTTTAAGTGCCCTGTGTTGTTGTGTGTATCAGTATTGTCATGGAGACCACTGAGGTAGCTGCCAATAAGTCCTGCCCTTTTCTAAACCCCCCAGGATGGGTGGGACCTGTGACTTGCCTCTCACCAATAGAATGTGGCAAAGGTGGTGGGGTGCCAGACTGCTACTTATTTTATTTTTTGCTTTGCTATTGGATTCACCTAGAATTTATTTTGAATTATGATGTGAAATGAGGTTCTAAAATTTAAAATAGCTTGTAAGTAATCCCAACAAATGTGATTTCATCTCCTTACATTTTATGGTACCAGTTTTATCATATATTAATTTCTTATATCTAGAACAGATTCTGGAAGTGTTAGGTCTAAAACTGAAGAACAATGAAAGAAAAAAATCACAAAGCACATATAATGAGAAAAATTAAAAGATAAAAAGAAATTAATGGTGAAGGTTTGGGGTCATGGAAATGGAGAAAAGTTTGGTTTACTGATTATAAACTTCTTACAGTAGCCTATGTAAAGAAATTAAAAAAAAGAGAGAGAGAGATTGAAGAAGACACAAATAAATGGAAAGATGCCTTGTGCTCACAGATTAGAATAGTTAAATCGCTAAAATGCAAATTATGCAAAGCAATCTGCAGATTCAATGCAATCTCTAAAAAATATTCTAATAGTATTCCTCACAGAAATAGCAAAAACAATCTAACATTCACGTGGAACCACAAAAGACTCCAAGTAGCCAAAGAAAACTTGGGGAAAAAAGAAAAAGACTGGAGTCGTCACACTATCTGATTTCAAAAAATACCTTACAAAATACCTTGGGTAGTTGAAACAGCATGTATGGTTCTGGCATAAGGACAGACACACAGACCAGTGGAACAGAGTGGAGAGCGCAGAAATAAAACTGCACGTTCCTGGTTGACTGATCTTCAACAAATGCCAAGACAAACAACGGGGAAAGGACAGTCTCTTCAGTAAGTGTTGCTGGGAAATCTGGTTATGCAAAGGAAGAAAAAAATTGGACTCATTCCTCACCACAGCTAACAATCAGCTTAAAATGGATTAACGCTTAAACATAAGACTGGAAACTGTAAAACTACTAGAAGAAAACATAGGGAGAAAGCTTCTTGCATTGGTCTAAGCTATTATTTTTTGTATATGATCCCCAAATTACAGGTGACTAAAGAAAAATAGACATGGGATTGCAGCACACTAAGGAGCATCTTCAAAGCAAAGGAAACAATCAACAGAGAGAAGAGACAACCTACAGGAGAGGAGAAAGTATTTTGAAGCCATACATTTGATAAGGAGCCAATATCCAAAATATATTTATTAAAAAAAAATTCTTCAACTCATTAGCAAGAAAACAAATGACTGATTTAAAAGTAGGCAAAGCGTGTGTATAAACATTTCTTGAAAGAAGCTATACAAATGATCAACATATATGAAACATATATGAAAAAACACTCAATGACAAATAGCAGATTTTGTCTGAATGTGAAGTCCCAAACTAAAATTTAATGTATCTCTCCCATTGCCTCCAGCAACAGAACCCTGCTTTATTACCACTAGTATCTTAATCAAAACTGGCTTTCTCTTCTATTTAAAGGTTCCCGTGTTCTTTCTTTGGGATGCTTCTCCCTGAGGGTAAGATTCTTGTCTGTCTTGTTCAATAAACTGACCCCCAAACCCTGAAAAGTACCTGGCACATCATGAGTGTCCAATAAGCGTTTGCTGAGTATATGGGCAGGTGGATGGATGGATGGATGGATACTGCTGTGGCAAGGGCAGGAAATGATGGTGGCTTGAACTTTTGCCAAACAAATGGTAGAAGTAAGATTTTTTTTTTTTTCATATAGAATCACTAGGACTTAGCAAAAGGACTGAATATGAGACATGAAGGAACATTATTAACCACATTGATTCCAAGAATTCTGGCTGGAGAAACCTGTGTATCTTCACAAGTATTTAGTGTTTAGCATCCAGCCTAACACATAGTGGGTGTCCCGCCAATGGTTGTTAAATCAGTGATTAATCTTTTTTTTTCTTTTTTTTTTAACCTTTATCGAGTAGTTACTTTATTTTTTCTTTCTTTTCTTTTTTTTTTAATCATAAACAAATGGGATACATGTTGTTTCTCTATTTGACATGGAGTCAAGGCATACCATTTGTGTAATCATAAATTTACATAGGGTAATGTTGTTTGATTCATTCTATTATTTTTTCCCTTCCCCCCCACCCCTCCCACCCCTCTTTTCTCTCTATACAGTCCTTCCTTCCTCCATTCTTACCACCCTCCTTATCTCTAACCCTAAACCTAACCCTAACCCTAACGCTAACCCCTCCCCACCCCCCATTATACGTCCTCATCCGCTTATCAGCGAGATCATTCGTCCTTTAGTTTTTTGAGATTGGCTTATCTCACTTAGCATGATATTCTCCAATTTCATCCATTTGCCTGCAAATGCCATAATTTTATCATTCTTCATGGTGGAGTAATATTCCATTGTATATATATGCCACAGTTTCTTTATCCATTCATCAACTGAAGGCCATCTAGGTTGGTTCCACAATCTGGCTATGGTGAATTGAGCAGCAGTGAATATTGATGTGGCTGTATCTCTGTAGTATGCTGATTTTAAGTCCTTTGGGTGTAGGCCAAGGAGTGGGATAGCTGGGTCAAATGGTGGTTCCATTCCAAGCTTTCTGAGGAATCTCCATACTGCTCTCCAGAGTGGCTGCACTAATTTGCAACTCCACCAGCAAGGTATGAGTGTACCTTTTTCCCCACATCCTTACCAACTACTATTGTTGCTTGTGTTCTTGATAATCACCATTCTAATTGGGGCAAGATGAAATCTTAGGGTAGTTTTGATTTGCATTTCTCTTATTACTAGAGATGTTAAACATTTTTTCATATATCTGTTGATTGCTTGTAGATCTTCTCCTGTGAAGTGTCTGTTCATTTCCTTAGCCCATTTGTTGATTGGATTATTTGTATTCTTGGTGTAGAGTTTTTGAGTTCTTTATATATTCTGGAAATTAGCACTCTATCTGAAGTATGAGTGGCAAAGATATTCTCCCACTCTGTAGGCTCTCTCTTCACATTACTGATAGTTTCCTTTGCTGAGAGAAAGCTTTTTAGTTTGAATCTATCCCAGTTGTTGATTCTTGCTTTTATTTCTTGTGCTATGGGAGTCCTGTTAAGGAAGTCTGATCCTAAGCCAACAAGTTGAAGATTTGGCCCTACTTTTTCTTCTATAAGATGCAAGGTCTCTGATTCCGAGGTCCTTGATCCATTTTGAGTTGAGTTTTGTGAAGGGTGAGAGATAGGGGTTTAATTTCATTCTGTTGCATATGGTTTTCCAGTTTTCCCAGCACCATTTGTTGAAGAGGCTATCTTTTTCTCCATTGCATATTTTTGGCTCCTTTGTCTAGTATGAGAAAATTGTATTTATTTGGGTTTGTGTCCATGTCCTCTATTCTGTACCATTGATCTCCCTGTCTATTTTGGTGCCAATACCATGCCGTTTTTGTTACTATTGCTTTGTAATAGAGTTGAAGATCTGGTATTGCAATACCCCCTGCTTCGCTCTTTCTACTGAGAATTGCTTTAGCTATTCTGGGTTTTTTATTCTTCCAGATGAATTTCATAATTGCTTGCTCTATTTCTGTAAGGTACATCATTGGGATTTTAATTGGAATTGCATTGAATCTGTATAGCACTTTAGGTAGTATGGCCATTTTGACAATATTAACTCTGCCTATCCAGGAACATGGGAGATCTTTCCATCTTCTAAGGTTTTCTTTAATTTCTTTCTTTAGTGTTCTATAGTTCTCATTGTAGAGGTCTTTCACCTTTTTTGTGAGATTGATTCCCAAGTATTTTATTTTTTTTGATGCTATTGTGAATGGGGTAGTTTTCCTAATTTCTCTTTCTGAAGATTCATCACTTATGTATAAAAATGCATTGGATTTATGAGCATTGATCTTGTAACCTGCTACTTTACTGAATTCGCTTATGAGTTCTAACCTTTTTCTGGTGGAATTTCCAGGTTCCTCTAAATATATAATCATGTCATCAGCGAACAGGGATAGTTTGAGTTCTTCTTTTCCAATTTGTATCCCTTTAATTTCTTTGGTTTGTCCAATTGCTCTGGCTAGAGTCTCAAGGACGATGTTGAATAGAAGTGGTGAAAGAGGGCATCCCTGCCTTGTTCCAGTTTTTAGGGGGAATGCTTTCAGTTTTTCACCATTTAGAATGATATTGGCCATGGGCTTAGCGTAGATGGCCTTTACAATGTTAAGGAATGTTCCCACTACCCCAATTTTTTGTAGCGTTTTGAGCATGAAGGGATGCTATATTTTATCGAATGCTTTTTCTGCATCTATTGAAATAATCATGTGATTCTTAACTTTAAGTCTGTTGATATGGTGAATGACATTTATTGATTTCCAGATGTTGAACCAACCTTGCATCCCTGGGATAAAACACACTTGATCGTGGTGCACTATCTTTTTAATATATTTTTGTATGCGATTTGCTAAAATTTTGTTGAGAATTTTTGCGTCGATGTTCATTAAGGATATTGGTCTGAAATTTTCTTTCCTCGATGTGTCTCTGTCTGGTTTAGGTATCAGGGTGATATTGGCTTCATAGAATGAGTTTGGGAGGGTTCCCTCCTCTTCTATTTCATGGAATAGTTTGAGGAGTATTGGAATGAGCTCTTCTTTAAAGGTTTTGTAGAACTCGGCTGAGAACCCATCTGGTCCCGGACTTTTCTTTGTTGGTAGGCTTCTGATGACCTCTTCTATTTCATTGCTTGAAATTGATTTATTTAAGTTGTGTATGTCCTCCTCGTTCAGTTTAGGTAATTCATATGTCTCTAGAAACTTGATGTCTTCGAGGTTTTCTGTTTTGTTGGAGTATAGATTTTCGAAATAGCTTCTAATTATGTTTTGTATTTCACTCGTGTCTGTTGTGATATTTCCTTGTTCATTCCGAATTTTAGTAATTTGAGTTTTCTCCCTCTTTCTCTTTGTTAGTGTGGCTAAGGGTTTATCGATTTCTTTTATTTTTTCAAAGAACCAACTATTTATTTTGTTAATTTTTCCGATTGTTTCTTTTGTTTCAATTTCGTTGATTTCGGCTCTGATTTTAACTATTTCCTGTCTTTTACTACTTTTGGTGTTGGTCTGCTCTTCTTTTTCTAGGGCTTTGAGCTGTAGTGTTAAGTCGTTTATTTGTTGATTTCTACTTCTTTTGTTGAATGCGCCCCATGCAATAAATCTTCCTCTAAGTACTGCTTTCATAGTGTCCCAGAGATTTTGATATGATGTTTCTTTGTTCTTGTTTACTTCTAAGAATTTTTTTATTTCCCTCCTGACGTCTTCTGTTATCCATTCATCATATAATAGTGTATTATTTAATCTCCAGGCATTGGAGAAGTTTCTGTTTTTTATTTTGTCATTCATTTCTAATTTCAATCCATTATGATCTGATAGAGTACAAGGTAGTATCTCTATCTTTTTGTATTTGCTAACAGTAGCTTTGTGGCATAAGATATGGTCTATTTTAGAGAAGGATCCATGTGCTGCTGAGAAGAAAGTGTATTCGTTCTTTGTTAGATGGTATATTCTATATATGTCTGTTAAGTCTAAATTGCTGATTGTGTTATTGAGATCTATGGTTTCTTTATTCAATTTTTGTTTGGAAGATCTATCCAGTGGTGAGAGAGGTATGTTAAAATCGCCTAGTATTATTGTGTTGTGGTCTATTTGATTTCTGGAATTGAGAAGGATTTGTTTGACAAACATGGATGAGCCAATGTTCAGGGCATAGATATTTATGATTGTTATGTCTTGCTGATTTATGCTTCCCTTAAGCAGTATGTAATGTCCTTCTTTATCCCTTCTGACTAACTTTGGCTTGAAGTCCACATTATCTGAAATGAGGTCGGATACTCCAGCTTTTTTGCTATGTCCCTGTGCATGGTATGTTTTTCCCCATCCTTTCACCTTTAGTCTATGGGTATCTCTTTCTATGAGATGAGTCTCTTGCCAGGCAGCATATTGTTGGATTTTTTCTTTTTAATCCAATCTGCCAGTCTATGTCTTTTGATTGATGAATTTAGGTCATTAACATTCAGGGTTATTATTGTGATATGATTTGTATTCCCAGTCATTTGACTCATTTTTGTTTTTTGACATGATTTGGTTTCTCCTTTATTTGGCTATTCCTTTAGGCTAGTTCCTCCCATTGCTGATTTGCATAGTTGTTTTTCATCTCTTCCTCATGGAGTATTTTGCTGAGAATGTTCTGTAATGCTGGCTTGCTTTTTGTAAATTCCTTTGGCTTTTGTTTATCATGGAAGGATCTTATTTCATCGTCAAATCTGAAAATAAGTTTTGCTGGGTATAAGATTCTTGGTTGGCATCCGCTTTCTTTCAGGGCTTGGTAAATGTTGTTCCAGACCCTTATAGCTTTTAGGATCTGGATTGAAATATCTGCTGATATTCTTATTGGTTTCCCCCTGGATGTAATTTGATTCTTTTCTCTCGCAGCCTTTAAAATTCTGTCTTTATTTTGTATGTTAGGTATTTTCATAATAATGTGCCTTGGTGTGGGTCTGTTGTAATTTTGTATATTTGGAGTCCTATAAGACTCTTGTACTTGGTTTTCCATTTCATTCTTCATATTTGGGAAATTTTCTGATATTATTTCATTGAATAGATTGTTCATTCCTTTGGTTTGTTTCTCTAAGCCTTCCTCAATCCCAATAATTCTTAAATTTGGCCTTTTCATGATATCACATAATTCTTGTAGATTCTGTTCATGATTTCTCACCATCTTCTCTGTTTGTTCAACTTTGTTTTCAAGATTAAATATTTTGTCTTCAATGTCTGAGGTTCTGTCTTCCAGGTGTTCTAGCCTATTGGTTATGTTTTCTATGGAGTTTTAAACTTGGTTTATTGTTTCCTTCATTTCAAGGATTTCTGTTTGGTTTTTTTTCAGTATCTCTAACTCTTTATTGAAATGATCTCTTGCTTCCGTATTTGCTCTTTTAATTGTCGATTGGTGCGATCATTTAATGCCTGCATCTGCTCTTTCATCTCCTCCTTCAATGCCTGCATTTGCTCTTTCATCTCCTCATTTGCTTTCCTGATTGTTTAATTATGTACATTCTGAACTCCCTTTCTGACATTTCTTCTGCTGTGCTGTCATTGTGTTTTATTGATATAGTATCTAGGTTTGTTTGGGACATTTTCTTCCCTTGTTTTCTCATATTGGTCAGATGTCAGTGGGACTCTGAGGTATTGCAGATTTCCTCTATTGACTTATAGTGTCCCTGTAGATTTCCAGTGTATCACCTCCCACCTTCAGTAGCCTGAAGTCTTGGAGTAACTTGATAATGCAGTGCTTCCAAAGAAAGCTGCCCCTAGCCCACTACTGGTTCCAGGGCTTGGAGCTGGTTCTGTGCGGAAAGGCTCTCACTGGGGGGGCCTGCTCCAAGAAGTTGGAGAAGCTGGCCGTGTGGGAGGAGCCCACCGCCGGAGTGAGCAGGGCTACCTGGGGAAGACTCTAGCTGCCCTGCTCTGCTCTAATAAGCCACCCCTATCCGGGCCTGCCACCCAGGCTGAGCTTCACCCAGTGAGGGAGACTCACCCCGTGGCTCTATTTTAGTCTGAGTCTCTCAATGCCTCCCTTTCGTGAATCCTGGGTTCTGGAGCGACAGGAAATGCAGTCACCCTCTAGTCCGCCATCTTGGATCACCCTGTGGAAAGAGCCTGCGGCCGGAGGGTGCAGGGCCGCCTGGAGAAGTCTCTGGCTCCCTGCCCTGGTCCCAGAGGCTGCCTGTGGGTCGGAGCTCTCCGCTGGCTCAGGGACTTTTGACTGGCTCTGTGTAGAAAGGCTCTCACTGGGTGGTCTGCTCCGAGAAGCTAGCCTTGAAAGGCACCTCCCGCTGGAGGGAGCCGGGCTGCTTGGGGAAGTCCCTGGCTGCCCTGTCCTGGTCCCTGAAGCTGCCTGCGGGCTGGAGCTCACTGCGCTGGCTCCGAGACTTGGAGCTGGCTCTGTGCAGAAAGGATCAGTGATTAATCTGACCTTGAACTTTAATAGATTAAATTAGTAGCTATGAAACTGAGAAGTACGTCTACATATTCTGGCTGCCATTTTCCCAAATCTTCCCACACTCTTGACCCTTGATGCCCACAATTCTTTTCTTGGTGGCTGAGCTGTGAAGGCAGAGGCTGCCTACTGGCAACATTGTACCTTGCTGGCTTTGGGAGAGACACAGGAGTGTGATTACCATTGCTCACTGAACTGTGTTTTCAACCAGTTGCTATGAAGGTAAGTGGTTTGCAGTTTCTCACCTCTTCCCTGGAGAACAATGAAGAGCGCTAATTTAGAAAAAATGTGGCAAATTTTCAGATTAATTATTGGAAGAGTATCTGAACCATGAAAAATTCAGTTTCCAAACGAGGATTTAAAAAGAGCATACGGCACTAATTGTCATAGAGTCCTTGCTACATTTTAGGTATTTTTCATTTTATAAAAGCAGCAATTCATTTAAAATAAAAATTTGAACAGCAATTTCAGCAAAAAGTTAAATTAATACAGACATTAGCCCAGAATCTACACGTGCGATGCTGGCAGGTTACATGCCCCTCTTGTTCCCACGGACAGCGCCCAGAGCAAGGCAACCTCCAGATTTCCTTGCTCCTAAAGCCATTTGTTAGAATGTGAACTCTGATGTGTCCTTGCCCCTGAAATTCATTACGTGGGCTTCAAAGGCCTGCTGGCCCTCCAATTAGCCAAGTTTCCTTGCCTGATTTCTTAAGAAAGGGACAAAGATATTTGAATGCAGCAGTATCTTGCACAATATGGAGCCTTTATCATTTTTCCTCTCTCAATGATTTTACAAATAATGATGTGGAGAGTGGAGGGAAGAAAACCACTACAGCATGTAGCCACCAATCATCTCTTATTGTTTTCAAAGAATGGGCAAGTGTTATTCTACACTTTGGGTCAAAAGAAATTTTTAAAAACCCACTAGAGTCAAATGCACTCATATGTAGAAAAGTTTCATTTCAGAATTAACACAATCATGGTATCTTTTCCTAACTGACTGTTCTATCAAGTCTCCTCTGCCTGTAATGATTTGGAAATGCCACAAGCCTGATATCCTTTCCCTGCCCCTCCATGCTCCCACACTCTTTGGTTCTACAAACTTCAGGTGGCCAGCAGGACAAGACAGGTAAGTGGGACAGTACTGGGCATTAGAAGAGATGGGCTTGACTTTTGAACATTGGCTCAGCCTCGTCATCACTGTTTGACAGGAAGATGATGCGTCTTCATCTGCAGAATGGGTTTACTGCTAACTAATTCTCAAGGTCAGTGTTAGAGATGGTACCTATGTCAGAGACGGTACGTGTGAAGCTCCTGCAATGTCACGAGTGAGCCTAGTTGTCAGTGGCCTAAATACCCACAGCACCTGATTTGCTTATTTTTCACTAGAACTACTTTCCCTAGAGTTCTGCATTGTGAAACTATCCCTTATGTTCCATTTATTAAACATTTCCTTGTCTTTTCTCATTTATAAGTTAATAAGTATGAGAAACACACTTACCTGTCCAAACCCCAAGAATGAACTAAGAGACAAGGTACAACTAAAAGTGAGGTTTTGCTATAATGATGGTCTTGCAAGATCCAATGGCTGGTGTTCAGGGACCCCCAGTTCAGGTACAACCAGTGTTCTATGCCCTAGAGCGCAAGATCCCTTCCCCAGTTCCTCACTGGCTGAGTTCATGGGGTGCACAGTCTTCCAGAATATCACCTAGGTTTTACGGTCTCCCATTGTGTTACTTAATGAAATATTCCTTTACCTGTCCCTACCTCTCTTTGTTCTAACCTTGGACTGAGTGCCTTTTGGCACATACACAATTTATCTTTGTTGGTCAGGTCAGGCCCCTTCCTTCGCACCTCCTGTTTATCAAGGAGCTATGGATTTTTACACTCTGGTGTTAACTGCTTCTAACTTTTCATTAGGCTTTCCCTCCAGCTGCCTTTCCTACATCCCAAGTCATTTTATATCTCAAGCTAAATACTGCATTTTGAAAATGGACCGCTGGACTTTGTATTTCTCATAATAAGTATGAACTATAGTTTATGATGTGCAGATCAGACACCAATCAAACAGCTCTGGAAATCTCCATGCCTCTTAGAAGACTATGTCAAATTGTCTTTTGGTGTAAAAAAAATTCCAGGTATCCTTTATTTAAATATGTAAATGCATATTTTAGTATTGGCATCAATTTATTGAGGGCCAATATGGTGTTAGCATTAGAAGACCAAGATAGAAACCAGTAGGAATTTGTATTCTAATAGTTAATTCAGTATTGGGCAAAGTATTTCAAACAAGTACTTTAATAAACTTTTTTATAATTTAAATCTGGAATATACAGCTTACTATCTCTATTGTGGGAGGCCATATAAGACCTGAGGAATCGTAGAAAAAGAAAAGTGTATCTAGTATAACCTCCACTTTATGTAAGCTTGGAACTTCTTGGACAGCATAAAATATACCATTTTTATATAGGGCACCCAAAACAGTTGGCTCCTCAGTTATATCTAGAAATAAAAGTCCCATTTTTACATGTGACTCAGTTTTCATGTTCTCTTAATCTCTGAACTTTAAAGTCATAAGTAATTTTTGTAATCACAAATATTCTGGGAAGACATTACAGCCTGTGCCTTGTCCTCTGGGGGAGTTCTGAGACACAGCATTGATGACCTGGACCTTCGAATAGTATCTCCACCCCTGTTTCCATCAAAAGTTCTAATGCTTTCTCCCAGTGAACTTTCAGCCAGAACTACTAACAATAGAAACAGAAAGAGAATGCTAGGACCCACAGGCCCTTCAACACAAGGGCTGCCACAGGAAGGATTTAGGAATGCAGGAGAGGCTAGGAGGCTCTGCCACCCCGGAAGCAAGCAAGGCCATGGCCAGGAGCCTACAGGGGCCTGCTCTTCAAGCAGGTTATACAGCTACAGAGAGAAGCCAGAAATGTCTGCAAGGTCCACTCACAACCTTACAACAGGAAGTCCCAGCTTGTTCTGTGAGCGTCATTAACAGCCCACCCTGAGGAAGCTGATCTACCCACTGTTCTGCATGCCTAGAAGACCACACTGAAAATTCCCAGAAATTGTTATCCATTTAGTAAAAATTAAGGGCCCACTGTGTGCAAAAGCTCTAACCATAATCTAACATTTTGCATGACCTTGATTCTATTTTTATTCTCCTCAAGAGATTCCACCAGAAAATCTTGTTGTTAGGAAGAGAAAAGTGCTCTGTTTGTCATTTCTGTACTGAAGAGCTTCCATCAACCTTGAATTACAGGAAAAGACTCCCGTACTCAGCTATTGTTGGCATCATCATCGTCATCATTATTCCAGGCTCCTGAAAGGGAGCTAAGAGTGCTTCTTTTAATGCCAACTGTGATTTGCATGTTCATAGAAGGTTTGAAGTTTCAGAAATTAAATGTCGGGGTGTAAAATTTTCTTGAAGGAAGAAAGTATGATTGCATCGAACTTTCAAAGTACAATCAAAGTCTAAAGGAAATATAATTATTATTGTCGGTTTATCACCTCAAACATGTTGTTGTAAATGTCATTATATCAGATGAGTTTGGTAACAGGTTTTCCATTTTGCACTTTATTTGACAAGGTGATTCATTGTTTAGTGCAGTTTAAGATGTCAGTCCTTCTGGAAGGAATTGAGCTGAGCTGATGTGCATAAGAACATTCTTCCATCAAAGTATATGATTAAAGAAGGGTTAGACTCCTGAAATATTGTTTCCAAACTTGCTTTGAATAAGAGTGGTTTCTTTGTGGAGATATAATTCATCACAGTTTGTTATATCTGGGCAAGTGTGCAAAATCTCTATATGCTGTCTGGGGTATTTTGTGCAGCTCTATGCCTGGGTGAGAGAATCCTGTGTTGGATAAATTTGTTCCTTTCATGGGAGCCTATCGAGTAATTGCAGTTGTGATTTTTGTTTTGTTTCAAATAAAATATCTCACAATGAACCAAGATAGCAGAGAATACTGTTTTGCCCCACATCGTTGCACACAGTATGTGGGATCACTGTGTGTTCTAGGTGTTGGTCATCTAGTATGAAACACTTCACAAGAAAGCACCCAGCTTTTGAGTTCTGGAAGGGAACCAGGGCCTTCTTTTTGCCATGTTGATGATGTCACAACCATTTCCTTTTTCTCTTTGTTAATTTTTCATATCAAAATTTTAAATAAGAACATAGATCTTTGTAATAAAGACTGCTTTTTAAATATATGTACTTGCAAAAGGCCAGAAACCGGGATAATTGGTGTATTACCTCACGTGTTCAAAGCAATCTTCTAATTTATTTGCATCTGCACCCTAAAATTGAAGAAACTAAGACTCTGAAACAGTGACTAATTTGCCTAAGACAAACTGACCACAATGGTGGAGCTGAAATTCCAGATGAGGCTCTGGGACTCCAATACCAGAGCCCTTTTCTTTCCCTTGGTTGATATGTGTCTCCACAACACATCAAACTTATCATCTTTTTTTTTTTTTTTTTTATAAGCAGCTTGGCCTATAGGTTTTACTGCTATCCTAGGTGATGCCTGTGATTATACATAGAATCTTTTAAAATTCTATTTGATATCTGACTTAATGTCTTATTTTAGGTGCTATGGCACACAACATATACAAGCTGTAAAAAGAAACATTCTTTTCTTCCTTCCCCCACAGTGAAATATATGCTGATTGCAACAAAGGTTAAGATGTCCTAGGCCTCTTACAGTGAAATTAGATGTAAAGGAACTCCCTAATGTCTTCCAAATGGCATTTTAAAAATTTGGCCAAGTAGAGGGTATCACATGATAAAAATTCCTTGTTTAAATTGAACAGTCCTTTTTATGAAAGATGCAATGGCTGATATTTGAGAATATAAAATAATAGTCAAGTATTTATGCAGTTGCCATTAAAAAATGGCAAGTATGTCACAGTTAAGTAATGTCTTCTTGTGATGAAAAAAGATGTAGACTTGACACTTAGCATGGGTTCCAGGCTGAGACATTGTCAAGCCCCCTCAGTCCCCTCAGTTTCTTTGAGACTGAGAAGTCCAGGGTGATCTTCAGCACTCTTCCTCTTGTCTTGGCTCTGCAGCTTGAAGTAGGAGTCCACACAATAGACTTGGATATACCTAGAATCTCAGGTGTTCCAAACTAGGTGAAGAGTTTTGATTACTTCCTGTTTCTGTTACTGTACAAGAAGTTTGAAACTTGTGTGTCTGACCATAGGGTATTTTTACTTGTATTTCAATGAATCAAACCATCTCTAGCTAAGAGGGCTTGTTTTCATTTCACTGAAAATTTTAAAATGTAAATCGGTATGCACATAGCATCTATCTACACATACTTATCAACAAATACACACCTTATGTTTGTAAATTTCTTAACAGAATTAAAATGGTCATATACTGTCCATAAATAACTCATCACTCAGCCAATAATATTGTGATTCTGATCCTGGTCTCTAGTACCTAGGTTCAGAGCCCAGTTTTAACCCCACTGTTTCTTACCCCGTAGGCAAGTTTTTAAATATCTGTCCCTCAGTTTCCTCATTTTCAAGTTGTACTTAACTCATAGGCTTATATGAATTCATGTTTATAGAGCATTTAGACACATAGTAACCACTATGTAACTACTGGTTTAATAAAGTTTTTCCTAGAAGCAATATGATCAATTATGAAAAATATGTTTAGAAGCATATTTTGAGAAACATTAACTCTTTTTGTAATTTTAGTTGGTTCTTCTGAGGAGTTGATAATATTTGAAGATCAAAGTCCCTTTTAAAGTGAACTGTCATCTACAGTAGGGTACCTACAGGAAAAACCAGTATTATATACACAGCACAAATAAGTGTGACCATTATTATTCTGTTCTTAGAGATGGTAGGTGACCATGATCAGAGACTCAATCTGCTTGAATCTAAGACTGACCTTGGACAAGTTAGTAAATGTCTCTGAGCCTCAGAGGTCTTCTTTATTAAATGGGAATACTACTGTATCTACCTATCAGGTTGTTATGAGACTCAAATGAGACATTTGTTAAACACTATTAATAACAGCTATGATTGACATTAATGTTGACAATTTTGTTATTCAAGTCTCTACTCACATTATTTTTTCGTCTCCTTGTTAGAATAAATGGAAGTGGTATCAATTGATTCCACTTACAATGGAAATATATATGAAAACAATGGTGAACTATGGTTAGAATTGAGGAAGCCCCTGTGTTCATAAACTGGTGCGGCCAGATTGCTATAGCACTTTTTGTCAGGTTTTGATTTGCTATATTCTAAAAATATGTGGAGAATCATAGTGAATATAGAAACCCAAAAAATGAAATATTGAAAAAATAGGAAATCACCCCTGAGAAAAAGGATTTGTATTATTTACATGAGAAGAGAACAACAAATGACTTGCTCAAAGCTTCTTCAAAAGATAGTTCTCATGAGAATATTGACTTTCATCTATGAGAAGATAAAGGAGCTGATTTTAGACAGTAGACAGCAAGTTGGAAGACATAAGGACTTCTATTCATGAATGGGTTCCCACAGCAGGACAGTTCTCAAGAGAGAGGGTACAACCACCACCTCTAGAAATATTTAAACAAAGGATAAACAATTACTGTCCTTGATGGTTAACATAATTGAATCTTATTTTGGGGCATGAAAATGACCTGATAACAACTTTTGACTCCAAGTTTCTATTTTTTACACCATCAACCAATGAGCTTCCTCATTGGGTTCTATGGTATACCAGAATACAGAGCTGAGGCTGGACTCAGCCCCCACCAAGAACTCCCGTGGTCCCCAAGAGCGACCTCCTCCATTTACTCCAGGGTATGAGTGTGAACTGTGAAGTAAAAATCTAGGAAATTATTCACTTGGTTGTGTAATGTACTGAAAAAGAGATGGTATCTAAATTAAAAAAAAAAAAATGTTTTCAATCAACTAGAAAACTTTTGGAGGCCCAGAACAACTCCTTGATACACATGTGTGAGCCAGATGGAATTGAGAAAATTAAGGAACTTAGAGCTTTCATTATCCAGTCTGGTGAGGTGTTCTTTGTGTTTTCCCTGCAAAAGAATACTACAGAAATCCAACAGGAACATTACAATGACTGGGTCAATGTAACAAGTTCTTTATCTACACAACAAGTGCTGATGGAGCCTGCCCATTCTCTAAATTCATACCTTGAAACTCAAGTTATATTATTCCAAATTTCCTTAATCAGAAAGCCTAAACAACCTTTCAAGTTAAAGGACACAGATCACATTCATCATGTTCTTTGAATTTTCATCTCTTTCTTCTGTGTCTCCAAATTATTTGGTTAGGAATTTTATATTTGATCACAACCAAAGAAGGAACTATTAAACTTCTTCTATCATCCAGCATTCACTCTTTCAAATAGTAAGTATTTAGAAAATACATATGCTTACAGAACTACTGCTTAAAGCTTTGGATGATCCAATAAAACAAAAAATTAATTCAACCTATAAGACATATGAAAAAATAACTATAATGCAAGAGGATATATAAGAAGATACATAAGAATAGATTAGGAAAATAAATTTTGGACAATTGGGAGATGAGAAATCAGCATGCAGCATATATTTCTGAAGATAAAATGTGGCCTCTCAGGCATTTTAAGAGGTTCCATGGAAAAGTCTTATTGATTTATCACTGGTCATTGAATCCATAAAGAGGAATAAGTGTATGATCTCAACATAGATTTAAGGTTTATATTTCTCTCTGGGAGCCATTACTGTTGGCCAACATGGTACAAATTAACATGGATAGGAAAGACCTTCTTCTTGACAGATGAAATGTCTATTTTAAATGGCACAAAACAGGACTGAATCCCAAGTGCACTTCTTTTAATTTTATAAATGAACAAATTGATTGTCATCTGGTGACCTAGCCTCCATAGGATAAGCACCTTTCATGTGTCGATGACATGCATTCTTATATGGTTGCAGAGTGACTTTGACAAGATAGTCAACCTCTTGGCCAACTTATGTCAGGAAAAGCTGTAAATGTTAGTTCTTCTAAAACCAAAAAGATCCATTTTGGCAGGCATGCTTTGATTTCCAGAGAGATATTGAACTAGTCTGTTCGACTGATGACCACATTTAGTTCCTAAGGGTCACAGTTTGTGATTTATGTGATCATAAATCACATAAGGGGATGAAGTTGATCTCCAAATTAAACATTGTACAGGACTCCTGTTAAGGATCTTCTGTGGTCAACAAAGACCTTTGATATTTCTTATCCTCAAGACCTTTTAGACAGGCTACATGTTCTATGCCTTATGGTACAGAGGCCTGGTGTTTCCCAGCAACAATTTGTGAAGACATTGAATTGTTTTGGGAGAATTTCCATGCATCTTCATTTGGCTTCCTGTTTTACAGAGGGGAAGTGACTCTCCATTAAAACAAAAATATGAGATAAATCCTTTTATATCACAAGGAAACATCTTTGTCATCTGTACATCAGTTTTTTTTTTTTTTTTGAAAAATCAGCAATGTAGACCACCTTTAAGTACAATTGGATAGTAATCTCATTTTGAATATTCTTTTTCTATCAAAAGCCTAGCCAAGATTGTATGGGAACAACCAATCATTCATCTTCAAGAGTCTCCCAAATATAACCATATCATGTCCTCAGTTCTCATGTAAGCTTATTATAAGAAGTAGTCCTATGTGGACTTTTTTGTTTAAAGATTTATTATTTTGTGTTATGCCCTTCAATGGTCTGTAAATAAAGAACTATAAGACAGAAGTTACTTCCTTTATCAGAAAATATTCTTGTTTATCACATTTTCTTTACCTAGATTGCTGAGCTCAGAGTGAATTTTTATACTTGGTTTCAGAATTTTTCCTTGGTTGGTCCAAATTTTCATATAGTTATTCCTTTTATCATTTTTATTTCTTGACTCATGTGTCTCTTATTATACCAATAGTTTCCTATTTCATTGTGATATCTTGTTTAATTGTAAGCTGAGTCATAGCATGCATTACTTTTGGAAGAAGGGAGTTAAAAAATACACATGAAAAATATAATCACTTCAACATGGTACCAGTTCAGGCACTGCCTTGAGAAATGTCTCAGAAGGTATGGCCAGTGCAAAATAATAACCTGGGATCTGTGTTCCATAGATTCTTACCTTCTACTCCATATCTTTTGGATAAGAATCAAGGTGAATATGGTAGTCTTTATTTTCACTGGTTCCTCAGGTGAATCTTGTACAAACAATAGACCAAGAACCACTGACCTAGCATCATTCTCTAGTTGATCCCTATGTGTGACTGTATCTCCCAAAGTTGGTAAGCTGCCTTGAGGAGAATGATAGACCTTTTGTTCCACCAGCATTATCTGCAGCTCCATGGGGGCTTGAATTCAGATATTCATAAAGGATTCCATTGAAATGGCTAAGGCAAAGTGGTAAGCACTGTGAGTGACCCCAAAATGAATAAAGAGTCAGGAAACTATTGCTCTGAGCCATGGTTGAGTCATGGGAGTCCTAGCATCAAATGACAGTGGGAACAGAAGGTATTTGAGTAGGATTTCATATTGTAGGGAATTGTTATGGCTTAGATGTGGTATTCCCCAAAAGCTCACATGTGAGAGAATGCAAGAAGGTTTGGAGGAGAAATGATTGAGTTATAGCCTTAACCTAATCGGTGAATTAATCTCTGATGGAATTAACTGAGTGGTAACTGGAGGCAGCTAGGGTGTGGCTGGAGGAAATGGTTCATTGGGGGCGTGGCTATCAGTCTGTATTTGTATCTGATGAGTAGGGTCTCTCTCTTCCTGATCACCACGTAAGCTGCTTCCCTCTGCCATACTCTTCTGTAGTGTTGTTCTGTCTCACCTACAGCCCAAGGAATGGAGCTGGTTTCTATGGACTGAGACCTCTGAAACCGTAAGCCCTCAAATAAACTCTTCCTCCTCTACAATTGTTCTGGTTGGGTCTTTTAGTCACAGTGGTGAATAGCTGACTAAAACAGGAAGGGGATGACCAGGGCTTTTTTCTTTTTTAACTAATTATTTTTTTTATTAAAATCTTTTTTTTTATTTTTACAGACTGCATTTTGATTCATTGTACACAAATGGGGTACAACTTTTCATTTCTGTGGTTGTATACAATGTAGATTCACACCATTCATGTAATCATACATGTACATAGGGTAATACTGTCTGTTTCATTCTAATATCTTTCTGTCCTCCACCCCTCCCACCCCATTTTACTCTACACCATCCAAAGTTCCTTCAATCACATTTGGAAGATGAGAGAAACAGAGGGAGAAATACCCCAAATTTGAATCTGGAACAAATGGGAAATGTTAATGCCATTATCTGAGATAGGATATGGTATAAAAGATTATGAAAAATTATACATTTGGCTTCAAAATATGAGGGCCTAAGGAAAGTACCAGGTGGAAGGACAGTTGGATAAAAGGACCTATACCAAGAATCACTGAGAAAAGTCAAACTTTAGAGACAAAGTGACAAAGAGACAAAGTGTTGGAAAATTACATACCTAGAGGTGAGTTGAAATTATGGGAGTAAAGAAGTAACTTGGGAACTGTAGAGAGAAAAGACAGGCAAGCTTTGAAGGAAACCTGAGAGAAGACTTGCTGTAGAGAGGGAAGGAAGAAGCCAGGTGTGTTTAAAAGTAGGATGGAGAGAAGAGAATTTCAGGCTTCAGAAATCAGAAGAAAAATGACTTTTAAGAAATATCATCACCCACTTATCAGGTGGAGTGAGACAGACATCATTCCCTTATGTACATATATGATTACACGAATGGTATGAATCTACATCATGCCCAACCATAGAAAAGAACTGATGCACCCCATTTGTGTACAATGAATCAAAATGCAGTCTGTAAAAAGAAAAAAAAATTTAAATTAAAAAAAGAAATATCAAGCCCCAAAGCTTTTTTGCTACTCAGTAGGATCATAATATCCTGAAGAATTATAGTGGTTCTGTTTCAATAGAATAGAAGGGGTGGAAAAAAGACTACAGAGGAAGAATGAATGGGAGGGACCCAGCTACTATAAAGTTTGTGAGAAGTCTGATGAAGAAGGATGGTGACAGGACAGGAAAGGAGAATAAGGGCAGAGCTGCTACTAGACTTTGGTGCTATTTGGAAAACTAGGAAAATGTGTCCTCTTGCTCTGGGTATGCCTGTTCCCACATGCGTGCTGATGTGACGTGGTCAGCAGGAGATCAGGTGGATTTCACCATGAATGACTTACCCAGCTGGGAGTTTTCGTGCATTGAGCAAAAGAGAAAGCTTTTATTATTTATATATTTATTCAGTAATTTTTCACTTTTTCTGTACCAGGGACTGAACTTAAGGGTACTCCACTGAGCTACATCCAAGCCCTTTTTTCATCTTTTATTTTGATTCAGGAACTAAGTAAATTGCTAAGACTGACCCTGAACTTGTGATCTTCCTGCCTCGGCCTTGAGAGTCGCTTGGGATTACAGGTGTGCACCACTATCTCTGGTTGAGATAAAGTTTTTCATGACAGCAAATATTTAAGCACATTTCTACACCTAGGAAAATTTGCTAGTTGTTGATATAGGTGAGGTGGCATAGTCTCTTGTATTTAAGAGTCAAGAGAATAAGGAATATCAAAGAGAAGCATGAAAAGCTGGATTCAATACACAGTTGCCCTTAGACAATGAGCAGAGCAGATATGACCACTTATGCCAACACCTTACCTGAAAATTTTCTCTCATGTCATTAATTCTTTTGCATAATACAGGCATGTAATGGAATCTAAATCTCCTTTTGTATTTTTTAAAGAACCTCAAAAAGTTATCAGTGTCAATGTCATATAGTTATCAGTTTCAGTGTCAAATAGTTACAAAAAAACTGGATAAAACCTCTATCAACTAATATGCAGTGATTTCCAGGGATATTAAATTTTAAAAAATCAAAGGCAAAAGATACATAAACTATGATAACTGTTGGGCCAGAAAGAAGGGAAGATAAGAAAATATCCATATATAAGTTTCTTATTACAGAAAGAAACTATGAGAATAAGCAGAAGACAATGGATTTGCATACTTCCAAGAGCCTGAAGGAAAAGGGATAGGAGGGATGGGGAAGTAAGGGAGCCATTATTTTTGGGGTATACTTTTTTGAATAGTTTCAACTATTCAAAATTATTCTACATGTTAGAAAAATAAAATTAGGCCAATACGAATTGAAGGGAAGAAAAATAGACTAAATGAAAGGAACTGAAATAAATGAATTTAATTTTGAATGAATGACATAACTATATTGAATGGAAGAAATACTGAAGGGAAGAGAGGAAGGGAGGGAGGAGGGAGTACAGAACAAATCCATGAAAGGAAGCACTTGGAAACAGTTTAACCATGCACCTCAGTAATGAGCTGGGTGGGGATGTGGGAAAGGGAGGATGGGCTACAGAAAAATTACCAACGCATCCTGAGCTCTATATGTCAGGTTGTTCATTGTGATGGTTTGGAAGCAATTCTGATACCATTTTAAATGTATTATATTTTATTTAGCAAATGAGTAAATGTGTTGATGTTGCAGTATCCAGGGTTTTCATGGTGGAAGAAGAGAAATACAAATATGGAATTAGGGAAAGTTCAGAAAGAATCCTATGGGAATGGTTTGAAATCAGAGATACTGGAATGAAGTCCTGATTTCTAAAATAAGTTATGTGCATGTATATTCACATTTGTGTATGTGTGTGTGTGAATGTGCCTTTGGAACATGTACTTGTGTGTATGTACGTATACATGTATGTGTACATACATTTCCTAGCTCTGTTGACTGAAAGGGTCCAAAAGCAAACATACCTTAGTAGCTATAGCACATCTAGCACTCAGATCTTGTTCTTTAATCCCCAAAGAATGAAGACTTCTCAGAGAAATGGCTGATTCAAGGGCTGGGATATGATTCAAGGACTGGGACATAAAGTGCTTGCCTTGCTTGTGAGGCCCTGTATTTGATCCCCAACAACACACACACACACACACATACACACACACACACACACATACACACAATTTGTTTAAGGGCTAGAACCATGTAGGTATACTTTTTATACTAAAAAGTAAGGAGTTGCTTAAAAAAATGCACACAAATACAAGAGCCAGATTGAAGAGGCTCCCATTGCCCCATCTGGGACAACGTAAGCAAATACAATTAGTAAAGTCATAAACTACAAATAACTGGGGACAAAAGGAATTCAAGAGTTCATGTTTATGACAAGCAGTTAAATAGGTAGGGATGGAGGGAAGGATTTTATTTACTATGGGATAACACCAGTGGCCAACTAATTATGGGAAAAGAGTGTTAAAGTTAAAAAATAGTAATTTTACCCATCATCTTGGTAAGAATTAATTAGATAAGAATTATCAGTGGATAGCCAGGCACAATGGCACATGCTTATATTCCCAGTGTCTTGGGAGGCTGAGGCAGGAGGATCACAAGTTTAAAGCCAACCTCAGCAACTTAGTGAGGCACCAAGCAACTTAGTGAGACAGTGTCTCAAAATATAAAATGAAACAGGCTGGGGGTGTAACTCATTGGTTAAGCAACCCTGGGTTCAATTCCTGCTACAAAAAAAAATTAAAAATTATCAATGAATGTTAAAAAGACTGTGAAGAGAGGCAGATATTTGCACACGATAAGACACCCTGAGAAAGGCAGAATACCAACTATTGCAACTTTTTAGTTGAGAATGCATAATTTTAATCTAATCACAAGGAAAAAATTGGACAAACACAAAATAAGGACCAATCTATTTAAAAAGGTGAGGCCTATTCCTCAAAATTATTAATGTCATAAGAAGACAAATAAGGGCTGGAGTTTGGCTCAGTGATAATGCACTCTCGCCTATCATGTGTGAGGCACTGGTTGAATCCTCAGCACCACATAAAAATAAATAAATAAAATAAAGGCATTGTGTCTGTCTACAACTAAAAAACATTTTTTTTAAAAAGACAAATAAAAAACTGGGGAAATGTTTCCAGATTAAGGGAGGCTAAAGAGATATGATACCTAAATTCAATCCATAAATCATATACCGAAGGATAAAAAACTGCTACAAAATATAATAGGAAAACTGACAAAACTGGAAAGATAAATTAGATAAAGACATTGTATCTTTATTTATGGATATTTATGAAGTTTATAGCTGTTTTAGGGTTATGTAAGAGAATATAGCTATGTCTCCATTAGAAAACATACAATGAAGTAATTTGGCATAAAAGACCATGATGTATGTAACTCACATTCAAATGGTTCAGAGAAATGAAAACCAAACAAAAAGAGAAAGATAGGTGAGAAAGAGAGAGAGAAAGAGAGAGAGAGAGAGAGAGAGAGAGAGAGAGAGAGAGAGAGAGAAGAACATATGGAATGAAATATTGAAAATAAGTGAATCTGGTTAAAGTGTACTACTTTTTATTTTTACATTATCCTACAAGTCTGTAATTATTTTTAAATAGGAAGTTAAAAAACAGTTGCCTCTTCTTACTTTAAATGTTTGTAGTTGCTGTGTTGCCAGTGGTAAAATCCAACAAACATAGGCTAGGAAATAGCTCTTGAATATAATGAAAACTTTTGAGGTAAATTTTTTGCAAACTGAGACCTGACTATTTACTCTTAAATCTAGAATACCCTGGAGGAGACTAGGCCTATATGAAGAAAAATCACATAAAGGAAGCTAGAAATCATAGAAAAACTCACATTTTTATGTCATTAAATTGAAATTAATTGATATTTTATAGAATTGTCTTTCCCTACTACCTTTTTCAGAAATGAAATAAAATACATGGATGGGAAGTTACATATTTTAAAGCATTCCTCAAGCAAAATGTAATGATAAAAATGTATGTTCCCGCTAGAACATTAATCTCGTCCTTCATAATTAACTATTGCGTTTTTCTTTCATCAGGCTCTGACCTTTAAGGTGTTCCTGTTGTGTGTGTTTTTAATGCCTAACTTTTCTGGAAAATGTGCAGAGGTCATAATGAGGCATAATTATATACAGTATATAATTTTCTTTGGCCTTTTTCAAGTGCTAATTTAGCTATCATTTCTTTCTATAGAATTTTTATAAAACTACTTTCTAAAATGAAAGTCCTTTTTCAGTTTTGGCATGAGTTATATATTCAATAAGTATTTAATACAGACAGGAAACTTAACAACATGTACATGGTTGTTAAGTGAACACTATACGATAAATTCTTATTTATTTGGATGGAAAATGAACTTTAAAATTAGCCTTTTCCCCCTCCTTGCACTCCATTTATGAAAAAGCACCAAATAACCAATCTACCTCTCTAGTCCTTCATTTCCTTACTATCAAATGGGTGTTATCCCAATCCTGAAAAAAATGGGGATTTTGTCAACTATAGAATATATTGAGGATTAATTATGAAAATTGCTTAGCCCATCACCTGGCATAGAGTAAGCACTCAGGTAATAACTATTTATTTTACTATTATTCAGATTGATCAAAAATAATATCCAGAGTGTTTATTTAGACTGATCTCCTATGACTTACTCATCTATGGTACTAAATAATTGTTAATCTATGAAAATGCTTGACCATCAAAGATTATATTTTGTTTTAAAATATATGAGTTGCCTTTAAATCATTTATGAATTTAAATATTCCGACCCTTAGGTTGATAGGAATGGTCTGTTTTTAATCATTCTGAATCAATTAGAACTTGTATATTTAAAAAAAAAATTAAAGATTTTTCACTCTTACAGAAAATGCTTCTATTTGTAAAATGATTAATAATTTTACTTTAAAAAGATATTTAAAAAGATATTTTGCATGGAAAAACATCATTGGTATATTAGAAGAGAATATTTAGAAATTTATGATGCTGATTTAAGTATTTATAAAAGTGGCAAATGGTGAACATGTAAAAATGGAATTGTTTCTTGAAAGTTAAGAAGTTTTCACTTTATGAAACCTTGCCATTAAGCATCATTAGTCATTGAGCTCAGCATGGATGAGAGCATAAATATGAAGACTGATTTGATTTTCACACCATTTTAATGACAAGATAAATTTCACTGACTTGGTTTTCTATCTTAAAAGATACTTTAAAATAAATGAAACATATTTGCTAGGAAGTAAACACACAGAGAAGGAATTATTATTTGTTTTGAATTGCTGACTTAGTGTAAGTAACTTGATCAACTAATAGAACCAGACTAATTCTATAAACCTCTGAGTATATTTTATAAACCAGTGGTTAGGGAATATTCGGATTTAAAGAGGATCTTAAGCATTTTTATGTTCCTAATACCTTCAATCATTTTAAGTCCTTGAATAAATTTTGCTGAATAATACTTTATTTCTATAATGTTCCATTTTTTTTAATAGGATTTGGATGTTTTTGTTGTTTTTTAGTGGCATGTTAAGAGTACATAAAGACAAAGAGATGTTTTAGTAATTTCAGCATACTTATTACCTCTTGCATTTATAAGTTTGTATTAAATTGATAAAATTCACTATTATATGTCCTCATGGTAGAAGAAAATTCCAAATTTAACTCTGGAGATTCCAGTCGAATTCTCCCACATAAAATGAATGAAGAAGGGCAAAACAACAATGGCAGTCTATAAAGTTCATAAGCATGACAGCTTAAATGGTAGAGACAAAAAAGGCTTTGTCTTCACCTGGAGAATGTTGATGTTTCATGTCTTCATAGTTTCATGACTCCATAGTTAACAAGGGCAAAGTTACCTGGGCCAGATTATCAGGACTGGCCACTTTTCCACCATAAATGAGGACAAGTTCTATGGCATTTTACATTTGCTTTTTGAATTCACTTTTTTTCCGAAGAACATACTCACCAGAAATCTTGAGTTCTTTGTAGTTGGAGATCATCTAGGGATGGCCATACCCAGCTGTATGGAGTTGAGACCCTTGTTCTTTAGGAGCCTTTTCTCATGTTTTGGGACACCTCATTTCAAGCAAGAAAGTGTAAACCTCAGATTCACTGGTTCTTAAACAAAATTTAAGGTTTGTGACCAATAATAGAGTACCAAAGAGTAATTTTTTTGTTCAAGTATGAATTGGATGGGCTTCAAAGTTACCCTTACTACAATGTCATTGCAATCCTCTGCATTGACACCCTCTCTTGAGCAGGAGAGAAGGAAGCCAAAGATTCCCTGCTTATTAACTTTTGCAAAAGACTGGAAATGTCTCTCCTATGGTCTTAATATCTGTTATCTCCCTGAGATTCATGTTGAAACCTAATCCCCACTGGGGTAAAGATTTGGGAGTCTCTGGAGGGTGATGAAATCATGAAGTAGAGCTCTCCTGAATGCTATTAGCACCCATATAAAAGATGCCTGAGGGGGCTTGTTCATCAATGTCCTTCAACTATGTGAGCATATAGCAAGTTGGCATCAAGCAGAGAATATGCCCTCACCAGACACTGAATCTTCCATTGCATTGATCTTGGACTTCTGGGCTTTCACAACTTTAAACTTCACATTTGTTTTGTTTATAAATTGCCTAAAAGTATTTTGTTATAATAGCCCAAATAGTTTAACAGTCTCACACATGTGAACACCTCCCAAGTTTGTGTGCTGTGATGGAAAAGAACCTGAGTAAAGTTGCATTATGCAAGCCCTGATTTGCTTCAATACACAAGGGCAAATAAGCTCTGCGTAATTTCTGTTTTGGTTAGAGTCCATTAATTAAGGGTCAGAACAATCCCAAAGCATTGGCCAAGATGCCTTTGGTAAAGAAACCTATTGTGGACCTGACCAGCACAAATCACTTTATTATTTTACTCTGGACAGGCAAATATGTGGCAAGTCTCATATAAAAGTTTATTATTATACGAAAGGTATGTGGTTATTTTTAAAGAGGGGGCTAAAAGGCTTCTTATGGCTAGTTATGCAGCAGTGGGAAGGGGGCAATGCTCTAACAGGTGAACCAAGAGAAAAAACAAAAAAGGATCATTTCCATTGAACATCTTCTATATCCAACAAGAGCATCCTCCTGTGGGCATAGCAGGGTCTGTGTTGAATACTTATGTCCTTGGTACCTTCAGATTTTTATTTATGACCAGCAGTCAGGAAATAAAGGTGTATAATATACAATATTTTGATCACGAATTTACTTTTATTTGGGTTGAAAAAACTTTAAAAGTTGACTGTGAAATGGCCCAGTTTCATTCCTTGGCCTGCTTTAGGAGAGTATTTAGAGAAAAGATTTCAATTTTTTGGTGCGCTGACATGAACTTAGGTTGTGTCAATTTTTCTGATGGTTTTGATTAAACTAATTAGTATGCAATTGACTAACCCACCAAAACAATCAGTTATAGTTAGTGAACTAAATTTAAATCCTTAAACTATGCACATGGAGTGATCTTTTAGTTTATGAAACAAGGCACACTTTATTTTTCTAAAGTAATATGAGCTAAGAATGCAATAAAGTCTAGAAAGAAAAAAACTATTCTAGTTCTTCTATGTTATATTGACTTTGCAAATTGAAATCTATCTAACTCCAAGAAAATGGTGTTAGAAATTGAAATAATATGAACCAGGTCAGAAAACTTTCTTCAGTGAGCCGGACAGTAAATATTTTAGGCTTTGCAGACCATATAGCTTTTTGTTGCAAGTACATAACGCTGTAATTACAGTGCAAAAGTAACCCTATGTAAACTAATTTGTGAGCTTATTCCAATAAAACTTTATTCTTAGACATCAAAATTTGTATTTCATTTTATTTTTGCATGCCATGAAATGCTCTTTTTGAGGTTTTTTTAACCACTAAAGAATGCAAGAATCATTCTTAGTCCACATGTCAAAGGAAAATAGGCAGGGGACTGGTTGTGGTGGCACATGCCTGTAATTCCAGTGACTGAGGCAGGAAGATCGCAAGTTTTGAGAACAAGTTTTGAGGTCAGTCTTAGTAATTTAGTGAGACCCTGTTTCAAAGAAAAAATAAAAGGGGCTGGGGATGTAGCTCAGTGGCAGAGTGCCCCCGGGTTCAATACAAACAAAAACAAAAACAAAATAAACAAACTAGTGAACTAGATTTGACCTTTGGGTCTAAGTTTTCCAACCTTTGCTTGAGACTAACAGAGCATGAGCTGTTAAGAGTAAATTGTGAACTTTGAGACACATCAAGAATGTCAGTGTTTATTCACTCTTATTAAGGAGTTGAACACATCACCACCTAGGTAGTATACTTGACATAAAAGTTCATCCTGAGTTTAATAATGAGAAAACAACTGGTTCCATGCAGATTGTGGATCATTCCATAAAACTGGTGTGGACTCTTCATAATGTCAATTTTATGAAAGATCAAAGAAAGAATAAAAATTTGAGACTAGACTAAGCTGTTTGAGAATAAGAAGACACAAAAACTTAAAAGTAATATGTGGCCTGTCTTTAGAACCTGGATTAAAACAATTGAATATGAATATTATTTGGGCATTTGGAAAAATTTTAGTATGGATTATTAGATAGTATTATTGTATCAATGTATGTTTCTTGAGTGTGAGATGGAATTGTAGACTTGTAGAAAACGCCCTTGTTCTCATATGATTTGTGTGTAGGTTGGGGGTGGGGGATATGTAGACAAAGGAAGTAAATACTACCAAATAGTAACAATAAATGAACCTGAGTGCTGAGTGTGCAAATTCATTTTACTAGTCTTTCAATTTTTTAATAGGTCTGAAATTATTCAAGATAAAAATTGGAAAAATTAAAATAGAAAGAAGAGATACAGCAGTAAATTTAGTTGGTTCAAATTAAATTTGAAATATAAGAATCATGATATTTGAAAAATTAGTTTTTCTTTAAAATTTCAAAATAATTCCAATGTCATTTGGAAATTAAAGCAATTTTGCCTGTGAGAAATAGCTGGACCATTTCATTCTGTATTGATATTTTCATCTAGTTTGTTCCAAGGAATTATAGAACAAGAAAAACCTAAACTGGATGAAACAAACAACAAAATCATCGAACTCAGGTTATCCAAAGCCCTAAATTTAGATTGTTTTCTTATTATATAAGATGCATATTTACTCAGGAACCAGAAATCTGAAAAACACTTTCTTTTATGTAATTAAAACCACTGTACTTCTTCTAGAAGTCAGATCTAAATTATTTTGTATACTACTTTGCACATAAGATCTTTGCAAATGTAGAGAAACTTGGTAAGAAACAAAGTAAATGGGATCATAATTTAGAGAAAAGTCATAATCATTCCACCCAAGGACATGAAAGGCACTTGCAAAAGAAAACTGTAAACTCTTTGGAGACGGAGACAGTGTGTCCGTTGCCTTTGTGTACCTGCTGCCAAACAGTGCCTTGCACAAGGAGCCATGTGATGGGTGTGCGTTGAATGACTGAATGACTAAATGGATGAATACGTGGAAGGGGACCCTGTTTTACATGGATACAGGTTGTGTTTGGATTCAATGTAAAGATTCAAGATGACTCCAGCACTGGACTGGGCCACTGAAGGAAATAGTGGATTCTTATTTATTTACTTATTTATTTATTTATTGAAATTTACAATAATAGAATAAACATATATCTTGAATATATTTTTAGAGAAAACTTAGCACTTAAATGGTCAGATAGTTTTCTACATGTATGATGATGAAGACAGTCCCTCGATTTCAAGGATTCTGTCTGTTAACATTCAGTCAGGTTGAAATAGATCTGAAAATCATGACATATGAAGGGCAGTTGGAGGAATAGTGGTTGGGAGAGAATGAGTAACTGGCCTCAATTATGTTCAAGGCTGCCATGAGAAATAGGGAGCAGATATTCGGAGCTGCTCCATAAGACAGAGCCTAGGCCCAGTAAGCGAAATTAAAGATGAGGCAGGGGGAATCTGCAGACGTTAGCAACCGAAGAAAGAGCATTCTAACAAAGAGGCACAGCCAGCCCTGAAACAGTTTGCCTTAACACATAACAAACCACTGTCCCTGGAAGGTGTACAGGCAGAATTTGTGTGGCTGTTTTTAAGAGTAACTGGGGAGACAGCATCTATACAGGATGTAAAATTGAGGCTCTTCCATCTCTTCCAACCAGAAAAGGCATTGTTCAATAAGCCTAAAAGTCAAACTAAAAATTCGGTGTTAACACTAAACAGATAATTAGTAAATACTTTCAAAACCTCAAGGTCTTTTATGAGCATGTAAAGAGAACATATGGGCAATTCATTCTTTGAAGGTTTTATCAATAGATGCAGATTTGACATCAGTTACTACTCAAGAAAAATTTAGGTTGTCTCAGTATATAAAATAATACCATATTCCAACAGAGGTCCAAAATACTCGTAGGTCCTTCAAAGACTCTAGGATTTGTTCTTCCTCTATATCCCAGGCCACTATCTATTATGTCTCAAATCTAGCTTATTTACTATAGCTGCCTCCTAACTAGACAGTTGTCTCTAATCTCTTTCCTCTGTAATCCTTTTGAATATAGCAACGAGATGTCTGCCTAATACCCCTTTGGAACAAATGACTACCTATTCAAAAGCCTACAATGATTCACTCATTCAGAGTTATGTATGGAAAAGATCAAAAGTGGGCATAAAATACAAATAGTTATTCAAGTGGTGTAATTACAAATAAGTAGTGTTTAAATGTTCTTGGTGCAGTGCTAATAAAGTTCTGATTATAAATAAAATCAGGTGAAAACCAAAGAATCTACAAGGTTTCCTTATCCCCTAGCATACTTTACACAAAAGCTCCGATTTAACTTTTTACAAGTCCCTTCATTAAGTCCTCCCAATAGGCCTTTTCTTCTATTATCTTTGCACCAAACTCCACTATTTTCTTGTCTTATCTCTTCTTATCCTCTTTCTTCTTCCACATCCCTCATTGCTGCATCTTCCTTTGTGCCTCTTTCACTATTTTCTCTCTTCCTCACCTCCAGGACAACTACGGAATGTTGTCTGGATGTTCACTTCATTCCTACCCTAGGTAAGCTTCCTGAGGGCAGGGCCTTACTTAGTCTATTTGTTCATCGTTGCATTCCCTGAATCTAGAATAGCGCCTTGCAGATAAAAGATGTTAATGAATTATGCGTTAAATGAATGATTGTCATTTCTGTGACTACATGAACCCATAACATTCTTTCCCTTTCTGAAATATGATATAAATTGATTATGTATTGTGTGTGATTTCATATTGCATTGTATCTTTTTCTAGCCATGTACATGTTTTAATGTAGTTTTCTCAAAATGAAGAGATATGTCATTCATGTTTCCTAATTTGATACTCCAAATCAAGAAAATTTTTATTGAATACCTACTGTGTGTCAGGCACTTTAGTAGGAGTTACTATATAAATTAAAAAATGCATTTAACAAGCATTAGTAAGGACCAAATGGAATATTTCTCTGCTGATTTCCTTTACACAAAATAAATATACCTGAAATCTATAGTCTAAATAAAAATAGTCAAATTTTCTATACTTTTATGCCATCTTTCTATCAAACCCATTTGAAAGAATTATTTAAAATAAATTAGATATATAGGATATTCTGAAATCCAACATTAAACCATTAATGATAAGTGGAAATAAAATTAGTATACATTTTTATTGGTTTAGGGGAACTGGCCTTTCATCATTTGCTATTTCAAGATCTTTACAGTGGCCAGGAAAATTTTGAAAATTGTGTAGGTTTCATGTCTAGTATGTAGTTCAAGTAATTTTATGCCTTTTATGCAATCTGGATACTTTGGAAGCTGCTACATGTTATATTTTCCAGAACCAGATGAAACAATTTGGTAAAGAACACAGGTAGAAGAGATCACTAATTTTCCTTTTCCCCCAATAAACTATTTTTATTACGCCAATTTTAATTACCATGCAATCTAATGGATTTAAGGCTTATATTTTCCACATCACTAGACATCACAAACATGAAAGCATTTTATACTGTCATTATACATCAATGTTTGTACTTGGTTATACATATATACAGAAATTATTCACACATCTTAACCTTGCTATTTCCTCCTTTCAAACTAACATAATTTTACCATGAAAGCAGCTTTTTAATAAATGGTATAAGAAATACAGCAAGGCACACTTTTTTAAAAAACTTTTTTTTCTCATTACCACCTCAAGAAGCATAAAAAACAAAAATGTTGTACATAATTGAATCGTAGAGTATCACCAGTTTATAATATACAACACTGTTATAGCTGTGTCTTGAAGTGCTGCATAGATTATTATTAAAATGAAATAAATAGAATGGCGCTTTTAAAAATTGCTTAATTTTGAGAAAGAAGGACCAATGTTTCTTCTCTAGGATACAATCAAATCAAATGTTAACATTTTAGGTAAACCTCTTTCATTAAACATAGGTATCATATCATTAAAAAAAAATCCAGATTGAAACATGAAATTGGTCAAGTACTGGCAGGATGTCATTCCAGACAGGTGAATTTAATGGACCATCAATTTGGTGAACTGCAGAACTTCAAAGAATAGATAAAGAGGGAAGGAAGCAAACAGAAAAGTCTCACTGGAGAGAGAGGGTTGGTAGAGGTAGCCTGGGACAGGAATCCACGGGAGAACAAGCAGCTTTGCTGAACTTCAAAGACGATCACCTAAAGAGAACCAGTGCACACATCCAGATCACAAGGCTCATGTGGACAAACCGCATTCAGAAGAAAGATTCATCTTGGGAAAGTCAATGTGACAAAGGCAGTGACGACATGATGGAACCAGAGATCAGCCCAAGGCGGGAGGATGAGGCCAGCCCTGAGTTGCAGCCAGACTATCTACAAGAAAGAAAAAAGAGGCAAGAGAAGGTTTCAGAAATATCTTTTTCATTTGCAAAACAAAGCTGTTGAGGAACCACTAAAGTTTGCCATTTTGGGACTACCTGACAATGCTCTGAAATAAAAGGATACCTAAAATAATGCTTTTAATAGCTCGAGGTTCCATTATTTACAGAAAACATTTTGATAGAGATGTGAAAAATACATTTTTTTTTTAATGACATGGTTTTGAAGGAAAAAAACCTCAAGTTTGAACTTTTCTCTGGATCATACACTCTTTTGCGGGTGAACTCAGTTTTAAATACTCATGATAGCTCAAATCTGTATGAAAATGCGAGGCAGCTGTTACAAAGTGATTCAGCAAAGTATTACCAATGATTTGGAGACTGAGAACACAGGTTCTCAGGTTTACCTCTTCCTTCAGTGACTTTATGTGTGATACTGAACAATTCTTAATATTATACAGAGGTAAAATATTCATAACATTGTGATGATCCCAAATGTTTTAGCCTCTTTTATAGAAAAGGATATAATTAGGACTTCTAGCTCAAATACTAATGCATTTAATTTAAGGTACTAACAGCGTTGTAGAAATGAAACTGATTCAATTATTTTTGTACATCTGATGGCAGATGCAAATTTGTTCCAATCTGTTCTGCTTATTTCTAAATGGCTAAAAGCAACAGGTCAAATGTGAGGAATATCTAAATTCCAGGTTTAGGCGGTACAGGATACAGTTACTTTAGGTCCTCTAACCAGTTCTAAAATAAAGCAGATTTTTATTTGTCTGGGTTTAAACTAAGTTCTAAAGTCTGATATTAGGTTGTTATATTGCCCCTCTAAGACTAACATTCTCATTCTGTCTTGCTGTTGCCTTCTTTTTTCTACAATCTTGCAACTTTTATGAGAGCCAGAAAAACTTTTAACAAAAAGTGGTTTGGCTGGAGCCACAGGAAGTTGGGGACAGACAAAAAGTTAACAGGAACAAGGGAAGACAAACAGACAGGAACAGATGGGGCATGATTTGATGCAGTAAAATAATGCAGTAACTCAAGAAAGCACGGTGCATTATTCAAACGCTGAGGACATGACTCATCTGAAATCTGGCTACTGAGTAGGGAATCCTTAGGTGAGGCAAATCTGGTCTCACTAAAAGCTGGCATTTAAATTCTTTCTGGATAATCAATTATTTCAACTTGGCCTACTTGGAAACAGTCAGACCAAACTGGCTGAGGCACAAATCTGGGGTGTGTGTGAAAAAGAGAGAGAGAGAGAGAGAAAGGGGAGAGAGAGAGAGAGAGAGAGAGAGAGAGAGAGAGAGAGAGAGAGAGAGAGATGAAGGAGGAGGAGGAGGAAGAAGGGAAAAAAGGCTATGTCAAATAAAATCTTTGTTATTTACCATGGCAGGGTTATTATTCAGAAGTTCTGGATAATTGAAGATCATATCCAGCAGAACCTTGATTTAGTAAAGTGATTTTAAAAGTAAATTTGATAATATAATACCTGTGATGTTTAGTGAAAAATTAATACACAATCCCCAAAGATAGTTTCTTAAACAGATTGACCAGCTTTGGGGAATATCAAACACTTAGTGTTAACCTAACTAATAGAATGAGAATCTGTGCTGTGTACATGAGGAATGTTTGCTCTTACAGCTTTCTCAGTTTGTAAAAACTGAGAAATAGCATTTTAAACTGTACATATGTATATATACAGTTGAGTATATAACTACAAATAATTGCCTAAAATCTAAAATCTGCAGGTTACTAACTATCACATTTACAGACTAGTAAAGCAGAAAAGACAATGAAACTAAAAGTTCTAAAGGAATATAAACGCAGCTCCTTGCCCCATCCTCAAAACAAGTGCATGAAAGCACACAGGCACACACGGATGTACACATACAAAACCCCTAAACCACCAGAGCAAACCAAAAAAAAAAAAAAAAAAAAAGAGTACATACTGGCTGCATGTGATGAGTTAAATTTTTATACCACAGGATTTATCCAGCCTGAAGTTTAGGGTTAAACCATTCATCAAAGATCAGAGGCTTATGATGAGGATTATGAAGAAATAACTGTCAGAATACAGCAAAAAGATTAGTGCAAAGTACATCTCTTAGGCAGGTCCTAGGAGGCACTCCAGACATACATTATGTGCTTTCCTCCAAATTAGGCAGAAAGAGCTGGATCTATCCAGTTACCTTGCCTTTGATGTGATTTGCTGTAACTGACCTCTCTATTTTTATAGAAACATGACACATAAATGAAAATAGTGAAAAGCACAGCAGTGTGCCTGGAAATCAGTGCAAATGCACACTGTTAGATCACGTTAAAGCTTCTCAAGCAGTTTCAGTGGGTTTTTAATTAGAACACAGTAAATAAAAACCTTTTCAAAATTTTTTGAAAAAAATTTGTGTTTCTGTTACAGACTCTATTCTAAATTATATTTCTTCTGGATGGATCATAGTCATTTATTTCTGATCATTTCATTAAATTAATTTATTTACTTTAAATCAAATTCAGCAAATTGAATTTAGTTAATTTTAGAGTCATAAAAGAAAGAGTACCCAAAATGGTGGTATTCAAATGGCTTTAATGAATCAAAATGCAATCTGTAAAAATTTTTTTAAAAATTTAAAAAGACAAAAAAAGCAGAGTTTTTTCCTTTGGCTTTTTTGAATCTTATAGAAAGAACAATGACAACAAATAAGCTCCTATAGGGATGAAACCTCATATTTACCAAATATCTTCATTGTGTATTCTTGACATTAAATTCTGAAAGCTGGTCAACATTTTCAGATTAAATAACTTGCCTGGGTTGACAGTACATTAATAATATGTGAGTATTGACACTCAGGTACCTAATGCTAATGATGGGAAAAATTTAGGCTTCTAGATGTTTAGTCCACATGAACTGAGAAAAACACCACCTGAACAGGACCAGTAAACGGAGCTATTCAAATTGCTCCAGGCTGATAACAAGTCACTTGGGGGCGATGTAAGTTCTGCAGAACTAAAATTCAAGCTGCTTCTGCTTGTGCCCAAGATAGGACCATTATGGAGGATCGACAAAATATTGCTGACTGGCAGGCAGGCTGGCGGATATTTCATACCGTTCCCGCGTGTGGAACGTGAGGACTACACGGATCCATCAGCACCCTCACTTTCCTCAAGTCTAAAGATGGAGCAGCTCATCATTTATATTTCATTCCAATTCTAGGTCTATGTAAGGCAGAGAAGAAACTCCCAGAGGACTGAAAAGGGAGAGAGTGTCCCAGAGGCTTCTCCAGTGCTGGAGCTTCCCCTGCTCCGGATCTCAGTCTGACTGGTGACTTGAGGGTCACAGTCACATGATGTCATGCTCAGAGTGGTGTTGCTTTCGAGCCTTTATCCCCATTTAGAAAACAAAATCAGCCAGGCTCTACCAGTTCTTCAGCGAGGTTAGCAGAACCCACAGTACAATTGGTTTTAATAGAACTTGTTTTGAAACAGCTTATAGAATTGCAGTTACTCTCCCTTAATGGTCAGTTTTACTGCATACTGATGGAGAATATGATTATAGGGTGGACACGACTCACAGAAAATACATTTCTCTCCCCTATTTTTGTTCTCACTTGCAGCCAATTGTAAATAGAGTCTGAAACACAGAAAATTAGTTGAGCTATATTAGTAAGTAGGATGCCTTTCTTCAATTTTGCATATTGAGTTTATTTTTAGGGTATATATATGGTATAGATTCCCCCCTCTCTCCCCATTTCTAGCAGCTCTACACAGAATCACACATTTTAATGAGCTTAGGGCACAGGTGTTGCAGGAAAAAAAATAATGATGTTTGCCATTCATCTTTCAAATTAAATAATGTGTTTTTAAATAGTAACTTTTTTCATAATACATTATGGGAACAACATTTATCTGTCACATTTTAAAAGATGTATTTGTAATAAATGTAAATTACTTTTAGAAAATCAGTAATTAGGCTCATCAAAAAATAAACAATCTGCCACAAAAAAGATAATCTTTAGCATAGTTAAGTATAATAACTGTTATTTGAATAAGTTAACAAATTAGGGTAGATTGCTTCTGTAATTCATTTCCTATAGCACGAGTTTAGGTTACAGCATTAGGCTTCTGGAGTAGGGGGTGGAGATGGCATTAGGCACCTCATACTTTGGCGAAATATGACTCTCACATTTGAAAATTTTCTTCTTTAAACTTGATTGAGAAAGCATATTCATCGCTGGGGCTTTGAAATGGGAAATAACAGAATCTTTGTGTCACTTTTAGAGATACATCATCATCTCAGAATTATCAATCAATAGCTGTCTTATTAAATATGAAGAGTGGAATGACTTCCTTAAAAAATTTGATGGAAATCAGCCTGTCACCTTCAGGCAAAATTCAAAAATTCTGTTTTTATCAAGACACCATTAACTTGTCATGTATTCTCTCAGCATTTGCTTTCTGTGCCTATTCTCAATCTGTGTGTGGATAAATAAGAGCCTCTTCTTTAACATCAACGTCCCCTCCTGTTTGAATTCGCAGACATGGCCATGATTAGAAGCTGTGACAGCACAGCCTTCCACTGGGGAAGCAAATGTGATGATAGCTCCGTTAGAGGGGAGCATGAGGGGAAGGCCCCAGCTGGGAGTTGCAGCCTTTAGCCTGCTCACGCCTAGGTCCAGGCACCGAAAGGAAGCAGTGGCTACGCACAGGGAGCCAAGTGTGGTGGGTGCATTTTTATGATGGGGTATTACTGCAATTTGGATAAGCTTTTTTCCTCCCTCGGTGGAAGAATTTGAGGTCCTAAATCGTTCAGCTACTTCCTCAAATTTTGTATTTTTCTTGCCAAAATGATGGAATAAAGATAATGTCACTGAAAATGTCAATTTTTCACTATTATCCCCTCTTTTTCTTCAGTTACTTTCATTGTTGGAATTATTCCTTCTCCCTAACTGCCTTATTCAGATAAATATCTGCCATGATCGGTCATTCTGACTAGCCTTTTCTTCTACCCTGATTTGTTGATGTCAACATATATTTTTAAACACAAATGGAACGAGGACTGATACATACCTTCCAATGAGATGATTTTCATGCTTGGGGAGGGTGCTACATTCTATCTATGCATATTTGTATGTCGTTCTTCATGAAAGTTTAGAAGATTTTCTCTGCAGGTTAGAGCCTTGGGGCTGGGATACACTGCAGTCTTGTCTTTGGGCTGATTCGCCTTCAAGGACAGGTCTTGAACTTTAGATTTGGCTGAAGCAGCATCATATTCTGGCATTCCTGACTCACCTGGCTTTCCTGAACTCTCCTTTTCACTGCCTAGCCTTGAGGGACTAAACTCTGAGCTTTCTGCACAGCCAGTGGATGTCTGAGGGAAATCACATACTTCCTTTCCCGTGTCAGCTCCTTTCTGCAGGGGAAGACTTGAAAAAGCCACTGTGTCTGCATCATCAACTGAGGGAGAAACATCACTGGACTTAGAACAGCTTGCTGTTGTTTGTAGTAGCCCCACAGTCTCACTGGGAACTGCAGATTCACTTGGAGAAGAACTAGAGAAACAGGGCTTCTCTCCTTCAGGGTCATCCTCAACACAGGCCTCAAAGAAGCACTCTATGTCCTCTTTGTCATCTAAGCCAGAATCGGTAGCATCTAGTGGCAATGGAGTGTTGCTCTTCTCTTCTACGTAATTGGTGACCTCCCCACAATCACTGTCATGAGATGAAAGAGACAAGTAGGAATAAAAGTCCCCTTTTCTCAGCTGGATGGGTCGGTGAGAATGCTCTAACACCTTCTCCTTGATTTGAGTTAATGAAGTGGGAGCAGCCTCCTCATTTTCAGGTTGAGATTTACTTTTTAGGGCAGTTGAAGCCATGTCAATGATTTCCTTAACAAAGTCATGTACTGAACAATCTTCAGCGTCTTTTTGATGGAAAACATCTGGCTCACAGTGGCAACAGGAAGTGTTGTCGCTGATAGAGGCATTTTCCTCTGTTTCGTTTTGTTCAAGTGCTAAGCAGCAACTAGCAGATTTTCCAGCCTCACTTGGTGCATCATTAGATGAAGATTTCAGTATATCACAGTCTTGTCTGTTGTTAACTCTGGTTTCTGAAGCCAGTTCTGGGCAACACTTCTCAATGGGAGTGCAATCAGCAGCTTGATTTTCAAAATGGTGGTGATTTGGACATTTCTTTGGAAGATGTCTAATGTTTTGGGGAACAAATTCCTTTCTAGCAATATTCGAATCCTCTGAACCATTCATAAACGCTTTACACTCACAGTGCTCACTTTCTGAAGCCTTTTTCCCATCTGAACCAAGATTTTCTTGTGCCTTTGAAATCCCATTTGGTTTATCCTTTTGCCTTTCTGGAGTGCTTTCAATATTGCCATTCTCCATATCAGCCACATATGGATCTTTACTAACTTTGAAAATATTTTTCTTATTTTCACCCTTTGTTCCTAACTCACGTGTATGAGATGAATTTTTTGCATTTCCATTATTTTCAGAGAGACATTTTATGGAGCCATTTAGAAGGGCCTCAATGTTTAGGGTATCGGAGGGATTGGTCATTTCACCACTGCTTACATCTTGACTGCCCTTTATATCATCACTGAGATTGCACCGTTTCTTATCTTTTGTCAAGGAAAATTTTGGCCTAATCCAGGTCTGCAATTCATTCTTTATGTAGTCCAGCCCTGACATCAGGTTGCATTCTTCATAAATTTCATCATCTGTGGCAATACTGGAGTCATCGTCCTCATCTTTGATGCACAGTTCTTCTTCAGTCAAGGTGAGGGTAGAGCTGGAGAGGAGGTCACTGTCGTCTTCATCATCAGTGCAAGCAGAGGTACAAGAAACATTAACGATCATGCTGACATTCACATCGCTTTCATCAGCCACAGAATGATTCAGACGCTTCCTGAAGGATGCATTTGATTCTGGGATCTTGCTCTTGTGTAACACAATATCCTCTGAGCAAAGAGAGACTTCGTCACTGCTACTAAGTTCTGTAAGAGATGCTGCTGAGTCTTCATTGATAGAAGATGCTATGTCTAATGACATCTGGCCAGCAAAGGACATCTTTTGGGAACTGCTCTGGAGAGTGATATCAGAAACACTTCGTTTTATCTTTTGCTCTGAGGGACTCTGAATATTCTCCAAACGATTCAGGAGATCTAATGTCCTTTTACTCAGTTCACCAACTGAGCCACTACTCACACTTATGTCCCCAGAACTGTGACAGCTAAAAAGATCCTCATTGCTTTTATAGGATGTCAACCAACTTTCTAAAGAAGTGCTTCTCTGGAGGCTGTCACTACCATTTTTAAAGATGCCCAATCCAAATAAATCACCCCCTGGAGAAAGGGACTCAATAGATGAACTACGAGATAAAAGGCAGAGTTGTTTGGCATTCTGAATGCCAGTGAATGTCTTCTCTATATTGCCACTTTTATATGAATTGCGATCCATTTCATGGGGTGCACTTGCCAAAATCCTTTCATGGGGAGGTGCATCTGGTTGTAACTCTGAAGCCTGATGTTTAGATTTGCAGGATTTTTTATCAAAATAAAAACCACGAAGAAGGGGATCCTCCACATGTGCCTTTTCACTTTGTGACTGTTTCATTATCATTGGTAATTTGAGTTTTGAGCCTTGGAGGTACGAGTAATCATAAAATGTAAACACATCATGTTTTCCTTGTAATTCTTCTCCCAAACAATCAGGGGTATGTTTGGTAACACTGTTTAGGTCTCCAACTTTTCCATTTACACAACTCACTGGTGAAACGGATGAGCGAGAGCTATTTGGAAGCTTACTGCATTCTTCCTCATCTTTAAATTTTTGCTTTAACATGTTAACTGCCTCTCCCACTTGTGTGTCCAGATGTTCTGTTTCAGGGTTACTTGGGGACCCATCTCCCACATTGAGCAAGTACATTTCAGAGTTGGTAGTCACTTCAGTGTCTCCTTCACTGACGATTCCACTCTCACTACCAGAATTCTGGCTCATGTCTCCACTGTGGCACGGGCAGGGCTTTACCAAGTTGGAACTACCTAGAAGATCTGGCAAAGATTTGGTAGATGAAAATGAAGAGTCTTTACTGAGACTCTTCGTTAAAACACTAGGCTGTGTCATGCCAGTAAACTTTGGATTGTTTTTCAGAAATGGTATGTGGCTGTCCTCATAGAGTTCAACATTGTGGAGGCTGTACACTTGGTAAATGTGTGGACTGGAGGGTGCAGTGATATTTGAGGCATACTGAGATCCCCCATGGTCACCTGCTTCCTCCTCATAACCAGGGTCCTCACTACTTGTCTCTTCAAGCTTCAATGAAGGCATGACAGGTTGGGTTTCTTGATCAAGGTCATTTGATTCTTCATTCAAACTAATTAACTTGTTGCTTATATCTGTTTCATCCCATTCTAGAGCATCCTCACTCATCCCGTTTAGGTCCATCAAGCCAGGATCAATCACATTCAGAGTCTCCTGGGTAGGAAGAGAGGGAGAAAAAAGAAGAATTAGGGGACATAAACAGGAAAAGTTTGCCCATTTGAAATCTCTTGGAAGAGTCAAAAAACTGCCTGAAGCATGGATTTGAAAGATAGCAAAATTATCGCCTCTGCTTCTCTCTGGAATAACATCCCCAAATTACTGAAATAGGTTTTTCTATCAATAGTAATTTGTCACTGAAGGCAATAACATAGATTAAAATGCTAAGATTATTAGAGTCAAATTGTAATTTATGGAATTAATCATTTCCTATTGATTCTTCTACAGTTTAAATCTTGGATTAAGTGAAGATAAAACTGTCAGGTAAATGAAGGTAAAAAAAGCACAGTCTATGATATTTCTTCAGGTACATTCACCCTCATATTATTTAGTTCCCAAGCCCATAGTGGGAAACTACCTGCAGCCACACATGGTAAGCTCCTTTTGCCTCTATTTCTGGGGTCTCCACTTGAAGTGACTTTTGCTTGCAGAGTTAATTATAGCCATCATAGAGAGCCATTTATGGGCCAGAGGCTTTTGACTGTCTCTCCCTTCCCCTCCTCCCCTTTCAGGGCTATGTCTCTTCACAACTTGGCCCAGCTTCCAACTGCACCCAAGATGAGCAACAATGACTGGTTTCCTCACCTACATCTTACTGGACCCCAAAGTGTTCTAGGAAGTGCTTTGATCACAGTTTTCTCTGCCCCTCTTTCCCTAGCCTGTCTCTATGACAGAGATTTCACTTCTGTCCTTGTTCTGATCTCACTGTGGTCAGTCCTGCCCTCTATTTCTTACAGGCAAGACTCTCCCCTTCCTGACCATCTCCAGCCCCAAAATGATAACCCTCTGAAGACTTTCCTGACTCCTAAAGATGCAGAAACTCCGATCCCCTCACACTGCTCTCAGCTTGCCATGAGGGATATGTTTTATTCTTCCCTTGGACTTCTTGGTTTTGCCCCTTCTTAGGTAGAACTTGATGCATTCTGGGATACAGTAGCTGGACAGGCTCCTGAATCTTGACCTGATTCCTTCACCATCCTTACTTGCTATCCAGCTGTCTGGATTCATGCTAGAGCCAAGAAAGGTGATATATATGTACTGCAGGCCCTGACAGGCTCAACCATAGACTGAAACACAAACCAAACAGCATTTTAATATGTGCTCATGTTGGATAGCCAGGCAGAGAGCTTGGCTCTAGAACTAGCGAAGGGTTAATTTTGCTGCTTACCAGCAGCATGATCTTCGGCAAGTCACTTGACCTTTATCTCATCACCTATAAAAGGGAGATAGGACCATCTATCTTTCAAGATCATCCTGAATATTAAATGAGCTAACAATTGTGAAGTGTTGAGAAGGCAGTCAACATGGGGTAGCTAAAATTCTTGATGTATAGAGAATGCAAAATTGCTCTAGAGTGGCCTTGAGTCAAGTCATGAAGGGTTCTCCCTGCTTCCCTCATTCTCTTCTTGCCATTCCTTCCAATTTGCTATTAAGACCACAAAGAATTCATGCATGATAGAGAGAGGTGTCATACCTATAATAGGACAGCATTTTTGCATTACGAGTCAGAAATATTTTAACTGTTTAATTGAAAAATAGGCCATGATACTTTTATTCCTCAGTTAGTGGGAAGAAAGCTTCACCTTCAGCACATTAGCAGAACTTTCCTAAAGCTCTCAACCCTTCCTGAAACTGTTAGAGGATACCACACAACAAATTAAGTATAAATATCCATTAGCACTTTATTATACTGGACATATAGGAGATTATCTGTATAGTATGCTTAAGTTTAAAGGAGTCCAGTTACAAAGTAAACATTAATTAAAGAGTATTTTAAAATTTCCGAACAGAAATCTTTCCTGCTGCCAGTGTTAGAGCAGTTAATCTAGTACACTGGCAGTCATCATAGTCGCTTACGTATGGAATACATTTACTGTGATGAATTTTTATTAGAATTCCTGTTTATTCTTTGCTTGATGATAAAGGGAAGCACTAATGACCAGTTTGTATGGTTAATGAATGTTAAAATCTTCAGTTGTAGGAACAATCAATCAGTCTAATCAAATAGTATATTAATTTCAAATACCTTAACTGACACTGTACTCTGACAGAGCTAATAAATAATTGAACTAGACTTTCAAAGGAGCTCTCTTTGTAACTCTCAGTTGACTTTTAAAGTTTAGCAGCAAAGATCTTGCAGAAGGGTCCCAAATCTTAGGGCTCATGTAGATATACAGGAATTGTGCCATCTGGATGTGCTGGGAGCAGAACCCAAGTGTTGCCTGCGACTCAGACTGGCTTTCCATGACACGTCATGTTCAAACACTGCCTTTATGGCCTTAGGAATCCAAGCCTAAGAAAGTACAAAGCTTACAGCAGCACCTGAAGGAACAAATCTTTTGCTTAATAAAATAGTTGGAGTGGAAAATTTGCATAGAATGTAATTTTTTCCCCTTAACTCTCTTGTCCTATAAACCTCTTAATTTCTTGTGATTTCTAACATTTTCTGGTATGTCAATTCCAGGGGATATCTGACAGGATCCATTAGGAAATGATTCACATTAGACTTTGAATTTTTTCCATATTAAAGAAGTGCTACTCACTCTGTTCTCTCTCACTCCCTTCTTGTTTTGTATTAAATTATGTCAGCATTTTTAGCAAAATCTCCATTTCCTCAGGATTTAATTTAAACCATAAAACATAGCCCTGGGGCAAGAAAGTGGGAAACATTTCCAAGAGGAAGGACATTGGGATATTTATATAGCTAAGAAAGTTGCCTTTAGGAAAAAATGCATATACAGAAATGGAACTGATGGGAAATTATTTGGTCAAATGCTGTCTTTGGTGACAACCCAACACAGACAATAATGCTCAAACTAAGTAAGCATCTGTTTTGTTGTTGTTTTCCTAGACAAAATGCTTGGAACCTTTTATTTTTATCCCTTCTTCTTTTTTGTGGTACTAGGAATTTAACCAGGGGCACTTACCACTGAGCTACATCCCCAACCCTGTTAATTTTTTTTTTTTAGTTTTAGACAGGGTCTTGCTAAGTTACTAAGGCTGGCCCCAAACTTGCAATCCTCCTGCCTCAGCCTTCTAAGACCTGGTAAAGAGGTATCTAGCAGAAGAGGCCTGAGTCACCATGTCCAGCTCTTACTTGGAACTTGTTAAAAAAGGCACAAATGATCTTGTTGATGATGAAGTGATGAGTCCAAACAGGGTTAGACAAAAATCTGAGTATCTGAATGAAATCAAAAGGTGAGGAGTAAATGAGGTTCCAGTGGAGAACCTGATATTCCAGAAATAATTTTGAATTAAATTAATTCATGCAAGGATCTGTCATTCTGTCATTCACTAACTTGCTTCATTTTGTTCTAAACCAAGGTATTATATAAAAATATCTCTCTCTTTCTTTGTCTCTCTCTTTCTCTTTGTCTCTCTCTCCCTCTCTCTCTCTCACACACACACTCTTCTGCAGATCTGTTCAAGAAACAAATAAAATTGGTGCTATTTATTTTTTTAATCTTGAAAGCAGGTTATTTATAGAAACACAATATATACCAAGAAAGGAACTAAAAGTGGCTACAGAAATGATGATGATGATGAGGATGATGATGAAGAAAGAACCAAGATTCCACCTAAAGCAAGCAATAATCTGGATCAGCATACTGTGTAGTTTTATGGCTTTGAGTTGCCTCTTCCAGGACTGTGTTTTCAGGATTTCCTTAAAATTTTAGGTGAAAGGGTTGGTGTTTATAAGAAATAAGAAACATATAACCTACAGAGTAGAAATGAAGAAACCAGACATTCTGTAAAACAACAACCAACAGATCTGATATAGCAACCTCTGGATATCTTTGATTTCCTTTAAAAAGTAGTGCCTCTTGAAAGATTTTTCCTAAAAAAAAAAAAAAAAATCTCAAGAAGATTAGGCTGAACTGAATATTCTAGTCAAACTTCTGGTGCTGGGAATGGGCAAAATCATTAGGAGGCCTTGCAATTTGCATTGCCCCCATTTATTCCAGATCCAGGATGATTTGGTCAATTTTTTCACTGCTGTGACCAAAAGACCTGACAAAAGCAACATAGATGAAGAAAACTTTATCTGGGGCTCAGAGTGTCAGAGGTCTCAGTCCATAGATGGTTGAGTCCATTGCTGCAGGCCCAAGATGAGGCAGAACATAATGACAGAAGGGCATGGCAAAGAGAAGCAGCTCAGGACATAATCATCAGAAAGCAAGGAGCTCCACTCACGAGGGACAAATCATAACCCCCAAAGGCACACTCCCAGTGATCCAGGCTTCCAACCACTTCCCGTCTGCCAAGGGTTATGATCCAGTTAATCAACATCAATGAATTGATGCACTGATTAGGTTAAAGCTGTCATAATCTGCCAGCGCAGTGGTGCACGCCTGTAATCCTGGCAGCTCGGGAGGCTGAGGTAGGAGGATCTCAAGTTCAAAGCCAGCCTCAGCAAAAGTGAGGCACTAAGCAACTCAGTGGGACTCTGTCTCTAAATAAAATACAAAATAAGGCTGGGAATGTGGATCAGTGGTTGAGTGCCCCTGAGTTCAGTCCCCAGTATCAAAAAAAAAAGTTGTCATAACCCAATCATTTTATCTCTAAATTTTCTTGCATTGTCTTACACATGAACTTTTGAGGAACACCTCATATCTAAGCCATAACACAGGAGTTTAATGAGCAGTACCACATCAAAACCTGGGAGGAGATATTTATCTATTGAAAAGAGGAATATGAATTTAAAATAAGCAAAATTAACTATAACTGAATAAAGATGTACTTGTTTACCCTATGGTGAAAAGCAGAACACATGGAGATTTGAGGGCACAATGAAGAAAATCATATGTAGATAAGATTGAGGAAATCAATCTAAATGAGAGAAATTCCAAAATTCATGCATTTACTCTTTTTTTTAATTCTGCAATATTCTGTCTAGCTCCTCCCCCAAACCTATAACTAAAGTGTCTGAGCATTGAGCATAAATCAGTTTCTTAAATTAGATTTTACCAAAGAAACAAAAGCAACAACAATCACAAACAGCTAGTCTTCAGAAAACAGAAAGAGAGCTTTTAAAAAAATCCTGAGTGTGTCATATTCTGCCTCTTATTGAGCAGAGAGAGAATGGATTCAGGGTTAGCAAGAAAACATCGAGGAAAATTAAAAACCAAAATGTTCACTGTTTATCAGCCACTTTTGGGTTGGGGGTAGAAACTAAAACAAATCTGGGTTTGAATCCTGAATCCTGTTCCCCCATGTTAACTGTGGACAAGTTAGTGAACTTCAATAAACCTAATTTCAAACATTTGTATATCTGAGATAATTTTAGCACAGAGCATCTACCTTATAGACCGTTAGGAGCTTTAAAGAAGAAAATATAAAATCCCATAGGGTGGGCCTAGCACACAATAGGGGCATAATGACTCACAGCTATCACAGTATATTTCCCATTTTGAACTGAGAGGAAGATAGCATGGCTGAATGGTAAACAGCATAAGTTTTTGTAAGTGTTTTGGTTAACTAATCTCTTTAGTACAATCACATGCATGGGATTCAATAAAATAAATATTGATTAGGCCCATTCCTTGTACCCACTGTGCTGTAAATGGGGGTGGGGTCTGCTTTTGTCTTGTATGCCCTAATTGGTTTATCCTGCAGGAATAACCAAGTCAGAAAGACACCTGCCTAGACCACAGCAAGGTCCATAGCTCAAGGACTTTCTATTTCCTGAAAATAATCTTTTTTTAAAAAAGGCAGGTCCATTGTCTGTGAAATTCTATCACAACTGACACATTAGAGCAATCAAATACTGCTCACTATCTATCAGATTGACAATAATGTTAAAGTAACTTGTCTCAGCTCAGAAAATGCTTTGAAAGTCTATCTCACACTAATGATCAAAAACTGTTCTAGTGAATGCTCTTTTTCAATAATAAAGCTGATCAGAAACTCAAAACAGACAAGTAAAATCCAAAGTCATCTCACAAATCTTACTAAAATGAGAACGGACATGGGGCTATTTCCTAGCCTTGACTACACAGGTAATTCTGAAATAGCTAAAAATGAAAAATCCATTAGATGTTGTTCTAAAATAAGTTTTATAATGGTAAAAATTGCCTTTCTTCTCAATAAGGACTAGGGAAAAGGGAGTTCAATGATGGAAAGCAGGGATTTTTCCTTCCATAAATAAACTTCACAGGGGCAGGGACTTTTGTCCTTTCTTCCTTATAACCCTAGCACTTAAAACAGTGCCTGGCATAAAGTAAGTTGTCGACTTTTATTTATTTATTTTTTAACTGAGTGAATTGAAGGAAGACTTGCCCATGGTCTCATGTATTATTGAAGGGAGCTGAGGAGGTCCTGAAGTTAAACTGTGCTGTGGCAAAACCACTTGGAGAATCTCTGACTTTTAAGCTGATGCCACCTCTCAATTATAAAATCTAATAGCCTTGAAAACTTGCTCAATAAAATAAGCCATACACAGGTCATATATAGTCATTCCTCAGTGTCCATGGAATATTTGTTCCAGGATACCCACATCCCTAGGATACCAAAATCAGTGCATGTTTAAGTATCTTACATAAAATAATCTAGTATTTTTTTTTATAACTGATCATATTCTCCAGAATACTTCCTAAAAATTTGAATACTTAAGTAATACCTAATGTGAATATGATGTTAATAGCTATTACATTATATTGTTTAGGAAATAATTGCAAGGAAAAAATTCTGCCAATGTTCAGTACAGATTATATATATATATATATATATATATTATATATATATTTTTTTTTTTTTTTTTGTACCAGGGATTGAACCCAGGGCCACTTAACCACTGATCCATATCCCCAATTCTTTTGTACTTTATTTAGAGACAGAGTCTCACTGAGTTGCTTAAGTCCTTGCTAAGTTGCTGAGGCTGGCTTGAAACTTGCAATCCTCCTACCTCAGGTTCCTAAACCACTGGGATTACAGGTGTGTGCCACTAAACCTGGATCTTTCAAATATTTTTGATCCATGGTTGGTTGAATCTATAGTCATGGATCTTATGGATCGATATGGAGGGTTAACTGTATTGTCCACTTCCATTTTTAACCAGAACTGGTAAATATTCTGAAATAGGTAATTTCAGAAAATAACCAGGGACAGAATAAAGATAGGTGGTTGCCAGGGGTTCTCAGGAGGAATGGGAAGTGACTGCTTAAGAGGTATGTGATTTCTTTTTGGAATGATGACAATGTTTTGGAGGTGGTAGTGAGATAGGAATCTGGAGATACAGAAAAAGAAAGACAGACGGCTTTGAAAAAGAAGCACCCATGAACTGTTGAAATGCAAAACAAACATTGCTGAGCAACCAGACCTGCTTCCGTGACCCACACCCTTGCCAGCAAAAAGTAACACGTGGGCAATGTGCAAGCGCTGGAGAAACTGGAGTGAGATTGTGTAACTCTGTCCTAATTCCTCTAGTCCAGCCCCTGGCTATTGTCCTTCTATAAACATTAACATCCCAGACTAAGGGGTTGCTGTGTCTCCATCTGGAGATGGTCTGCATTTTCCCGTGAATGTGTATTTTTTACTTCACCCCAAAAGATGTCTCTTCCTTGAGAGAACCTGCATTCTCCCTTGATGTATGTCTGCTTTCCTAAATAAATCTGTCTGTGTGTCTAACTAGCTCATGCTGAAACTCTTTTCCATCCCATATGCCAAGGATCCCACTTGTCCTGAGTTGTGGTCCCCCTCTCAGGGAACTCCTCTGGTAGTTGGTACAAATGAATTACTTACTTTAAAGTTATTAATTTTATGGGAATTAAAGAACTACTGAATTTAAAAAATCATTTGTAACCTTAGAGATGGCAGGTCCTAGAGGTTGGCACCCAAGGAAACAAGTATTGAAGTAGTAGAAGAGCAGCCCGCAGGAGTCCAGGATCCTTGGCAAAACTGCAATTCAAATTGGCAGCATGTGCCTACCAAGGTCATTTACCACTTTCTTGTCCTCTAGTACCAGTCTTGGAAGAGAATGGAAATGGAGAAACCATGAAGGTCACAGAATGTATTGGAAACTCTTCAATTATTCTAACACCTCTTCCTTCAACACCAGACACAGTAGCCCATTCCAACGGTATTTATATAACAATCAAAACCCCACAAAATGCTGTTTTTGTTTATTTCTGAAAAATAGGTTGCTGAGAAATTTAATGTTCAATAAAAAGAGGGATCCTCAGGCTGTAGGAAAGAACTCCACAGAAGAAAGCAGAATACACAAAATATAAACACTTTTTCTTCCCTTTCTATAATTTCAATCTCATTGAAGGGTCTGCCCTAGTGAAGTACTATTTTGATTAAGAAACTATGGTATAATAAGAAATATATTTGGACTTTGGTCTTTATTCAAGTTTTCTAGCACAGAGCCCTGAAAACCCTCAGAATTTGCTGATAGGAATGTCTTGTTAGTCACAAAAAGTCACTTTTGATTACACCTGAGTTTATGCTAATGAGGTAATTTAGGTAGGACCCTGGTAGCTTGACAGGCTGGGGCTGGTCACCAGAAAGACCAACTGATTAGAGGGCTGGAACTTTCAGCTCCACTTACAGGGTCTCTGGAGAGAAGGGTGGGGATGGATATGAAAAACTTTGAAAAATTCTTGAAGAAATTTGATGAGCTTCCAGGTCGCTGAACTCCTAGCAATGTAGGAAGGGTGGTGCACCTGGAAAGGCTCAGAAGCTTTGCCCAGTCCCCTCATCCTGAGCACCTCTTCCATCTGGTGATTCCAGTGTTGTATCTTTTTATAATAATTTGGTAAATGTAAATGAAGTGTTGCCCTGAGTTCTGTGAGCCACTCTAGCAAATTATTGAGCCCAAGCGGGAAGTGGTGGGGATTTGAAGCCCTGTCAGAAGTAGAGAGAATGTTAAGATTGGCATCTGAAGTGGGGGAAGTCTTGTGGGACTGAGCCCTTTACCTTGAGAGATCTGACACTGATTTTAGGTAGATAATGTGAGAACTGGATTAAATGTTAGGACACCTGGCTGGTATGCAGCTGGTATGCAGGAAGTAGAGTTACTTAGTACGGAAAAACTTACACATTGCTGTCAGGAATGTTGTGTGTAGAGAAATAGTGTTTTCATAAAGAAGCAATATACTGAGTAATATAATGAGTGCTAATAAGTTAATGTCCTTTAAATACTTCATAGTTTCTAAATATTTCTTAGAAGTTTGGCATTGATGACAGTATTAAAGCTAAGTGACAACAGATGACCAAGTTGTGTTTCTCTTAAGCGAATTGTATAAATCATTTTATTTATCTCTGTGTATGTATGTATGTTTCTATCTATTTTGAGATGGGGTCTCACTGTGTTGCTATGTTGCCCACACTAGGCTCAAGGGATCCTCTTGCCTTAGTCTCCAGAGTAGCTGGGACTATAGGTACAGGCATGCAGCATGTACCCAGCCCATATTATTTGTATTTCTTTAACACATGCTGTAGGAAAAAGTTATTTTCCCACCCAACTCTCAAGGTTTTACTACAAAAAGAATTTATTTCCACTAGCAAATAAATTATTTTATCTTGACCGTTGCTTTATATGTAAACAACTGAAATCTTTAATTGTATTTAGAACAGCATGAATAGGAAAACTGTTGCTTCCTCCTCTGTCACTCTTCTGTGTTTCCTTGGAATTTTCTTCCTGAATTTCAAGAAGTTCCTAAATTTTTAGTTATTTAAAAATAAATTTTTACCAAAATTTAGGAAGAGGTTTTTACACAAAAGGAAATTCTCTTTCTTACCTCTACAATACTATGCAGAACTGAAACAAATAAAAAGAAGTTCAAAAGAAAAATAACCTCAATGAAATTGTAAAAAACCCACATGCAATAAAATGGTATTTTCTTCTCTCCACCCCATAGTAAATCTATCTGGGCGACAATGACAGACCCACATGCCGGTTGCATAAATGATTTTCCCCTCTAATGCTAACATCTGGCCTCAGTTTTCTAGCATTGTTCTAACTCTTTGGTGTTTGCTTTCTGACTGTCAGGAGTTGAGATAACACTTGAGTTTTGTGCCTCTGGTTGTAGTTTTTGTACCTTTGCCTTATGGAGAGGTATACTCTTCTTGCTTCTTTAAAAAGGATCTTACATTAATAAAAACCTACATTTCGCCCAATATTGGGGACTGAACCCAGGGCCCTGCAAATGCTAGGCAAGTACTCTACCACTAAGCTACATCCCCAACCCTTTTTAAATTGTATTTTGAGACATGATCTCGCTAAGTTGTCCAGGCTGGCCTTAAACTTGTGATCCTCCTACCTCAGCTCCCTATGGGTAACTGCGATTATAGGCATATAACATTGCGCCTAGCAAAACACACAGTTTTTAAAACCTACAAAAATATTGGTAGTAAAGAGGAGGTGAAGAGTCATTTAAACAAGTGACATTTTCTAACACACCAGCTTTTCTGTGAGATAGAATTAAGGTCTCAACTTTCACACTGTTTTTTTAAGAACGTAAAATTCATGTTATGATTCTTAGGCAGCCTCAGGTACTAAGAGAGTTTTGTCAACATGCCAAGGTCTGCCTAAAAAGGCACAAATCAAATAACAGAGCTCACCCATGCCCAGGATCCATGGCCTTTACAAAGTACCCACTGGAGTGCCCCCTTAAACTTCAGTTTTACTTTCTGTGGTTTCAGTTACTCAAGGTCAACTGTGGTCTGAAACTATTAAATGGTAAATTCCAGAAAGACAATTCTTAAGACCTGAATTGCATACTTTTCTGAGTAGCAATGAAATCTTGCTCAACTCTCCCCCATGCTACCTGGGACATGACTCATCTGTTTGTCTAGTGTATCCACTCTGCATATGCTTACCCTCCTGTTAATTACTTAGTAGACATCTTCATTATCAGATCTACTGCTGTGGTATAGCAGTGCTGTGTTCAAGTAATTCTTATTTTACTTAATAATGGCCCACAGCATAAGAGTAGTGATGATGGCAATTTGGATTTACCAAAGAAAAGCCAAAAGTACTTTACGTGAAAAGCTGAAAGTTTTCAATTTAACAAGGAAAGAAAAAAAAAAGTGTATGCTGATGTTGCTAAGATTTACAGTGACAATGAATCTTCTAATGGTGAAATAGTAAAGAAGTAAAAAGAAGTTTGTGCTTTCAAACTTCTTTCAAAGTTCTCGCTTTCAAACCTCAAACTTCATTGAGTGATAAATGCTTAGTAAAGATGGAAAAGACATTAAATTTGTGTGTATATAGGAAAAAAACAGTATACATAGGATTGGATATGCTGGGGGCCTTGGAACATATTCCCAGAAGATGAAAAAGGAAGGTCTACTCTATTCATTGAGAGAATTTTTTATCTATTCATTCTCAAGGAGAATATACATCAACAGCTAACATTGTATCATTATGGCTTTTAATTGTTAACTCCTCTCAGATAAACAAGGTGTGATTTTGTTGTTTTTTAATTTTAAGTCTATGATTATACCTCATCATTCACAGAAATTAAAAAGAATAAAACATTAACCAACTTGGATTAGGAAATTATGAATGATCCAAAATGGCATGTAATATATCAGTTTTTTTCTATTTTTTTTTTTTTTTTAATTTTACCTATGCCAGTCACTATGCTTTTCTAACATTTATCATCTGATTGGCCCAATTTTATCTGATTAATGGGCAGGTTGGCTATGATTCATTTTCTTGAGATGGTTTAACCCTTGTTTTTACATTTGATTTTATTTCATTTGATTTATATCACTGTTTTAATAGACTCCCATAAAGATAACTGCTTTTAGACTCAGAGGGAACTGGAGTCTCAGAATTGCTAGGATACCTCCCTTGAGCTATCACTGCTCCCATCACGAAAATGACTAGAGTTTACAAGCTACAGCTGATGCTTAGAAGGTTGCCTGAAATTTCGGGATGAATTTTCCTAGGAGGGAATAAATATTTTTGAAGTAGGTTTCCACAAGATTTTATACTTCTGGTTCCTATTCTAGAATCCTTAGATATGTTAAAAATGTAGAATCCTGGGGGATTTTCTTTTTGAGATCTCATGAGAAAATACTAAATATTCTAAAATGCCATTAAATTAAAACTTCATCTTGACTGGAAACTCTGATTCTGGGGTCTCTTGGAGACTCTTGAGAGTTCTAAATGTCAGGACCTTAATTCAAACTGTAACCCAAATCACAGATTTCTAAATCAAAGAAATGAAAATCTCAACCTAAAGGAAAATGATGTCAAAACGTAAGTTTATTTTGTAAATTAAAAAAAAAAAAAGAAACATTAGGAGTTCAGGGTCATTTTAATCCCTTAAAATTCTTTTGCAATGTAAAAATTAGTCAAAAATAACAATGAGCCCTAAACTCTTTGGCTCTTTAAGTTGAGAACTAAGAGAATATGCTGAATTTATAGTGCAGAGAGGCAAGGCACTGAGTAGCCAGTGAAGCTGATTACCTGGGTCAAACCTTAACTTACTACTCTAGTCACTTGACAATGGTAACATTTGTGACTGATATCTCTGCTTTGCTTGCATTCAGTGCAGGGTAGCATACTTTGCACTATGTATGGCTTGGTTTTTTTCCTCTTAATAAATAGAAAGTAATCAGGGAAATAGACTGCTTAGATGACCTCTACTCTTACCAAACCAGCAATAGTTTTTAAAGGTCTCTCTGTAAGACATTCTCCTGGCAAATGTTTTTGCTGCTCTTAGGGAGCAAAAGGAATTTTTGGATAAATAGAGATCCCTATGTGTACCTACAGATAGGTTCCATATTAAGCTGACAAATGCTTTTTTTTTTTTCTTCAATATTAAAGACCCCACCACCACCAAATTAATCATTTTCCTTCATTATTTAGTAAAGTATTTGATGAGCTGTGACTCCATAAACTTTAGGAACTCATTTATTATGTTGCCTGATCAGACCTTGCATTTATTTACACATCGTACCCATAAAACCCAGCTTTCATTAGTGCTGGGGAGGAACAGTCCTGCTTCCTTTTCTGGGGAAGGTGAAGCTGGAGAAGATAATTAACCATGAAACAATAAGGAGGCTTGCTGGGTAAGCAGTAGTGTGAAAACAGTTACTCCTCACAAAAGAGGGGAAATTAGCTTGCTGGATAAAAAAGGAAGTGTCAGATTGAAGACTGAAAGGCCTGCCAACAGAAGTAGATAGCTCTATGCATCATTAATGAAATTTTTTAACACTTAAACACCACAGCTGTCCACATTTAAATGCATGTAAATGCCATGTGTTTCTAGAGATTAATATGCATGTTAAAATATTTCTTTCCTCCTTAAACTTCTAGATGTTGTCTCTGTCTGTTTCATTTCACCTACTTTCTTTCTAAGAATAAAAATGCACCAGCTTTCTCAGCATTGTGTCCTCATTTCCAGAGCCCATGTACATGACACATCCTGGAGATGGGCAGCGTGCTCATTATATTTTAACAAACACATTATTTTACATTCATAATACTGATATTTTAGTAAACAGAAAGTTTGTTTTGATTTTGCTGCTTCACAGAGTGAAGACTTATGATGTGCGTTTCCTTTCAAAACTTCCTCCTGGAGCATTAGTGTTCCCTGAAGCAGCCCCATTTTGGCAGAAATTCAGTTCTGTGCAGTGCCAAAAGAAATAGAATAAACAAACACTGCTCCATGCAGCTGGTGAGATAATTTACATATTACTGCACACCAAACATGAAGACCTGAATATGGATTAGAGCTACGGTGATGACACAAATGTCATATAGATAAAGAGAAACAAAATCCAACACATCGTTGTTTATTTTACCACTGCTACTGTATGAATGCTGCCCAGAAAGAAAAAAAAAAAAAAAAAAAGAGGGAATTGCTTTTGAAAATTGGAATCCCTTCTGTATTTGAAGTGGAGTTCTTTCAGACTGTAACATAGGAAAGAAGCAAAAAGGCATAGGTTATTTTGGATTCCTGAATCTTCCCACTTTTGCCTTGTCAGTTAAAGCAATTTTCAAGTGCATAAATTGGGATGAGATGGGCCAGTGATCACACAGGGATAACTTTTAAAATACAAAGATACCTGAATTCCTATCTAGCCTGTTCTCCACCCTTGATAATTTCAACTGAACATTGAGATCTTTGAGAATGAGGTTCTTGGTTAGGGTGTTGGAATAGGCAGTGTAGGTCCATTAAAGTTCCTTCAGGAGGTGCCATTCAGTGGGCAGGACTTGCCCAGAGTTCTCAGCTAACATGTCTTCTCTCCTCATTCCTTCACATGCAGGTTACTGCAAATCAGTTGACCCTTCCTGACCTCAGCTATATTTATATATGGAAGAAAGGACACCTCTCTGGATACTTACTTATGTGACTCTTTTTCTTTTCCCATCCTGGGGATGAAAAGAGCATATGAAGAGATAAGAAAGTTAACACAAATAATGATGATGGTGATAGGGTGGAGAATAAAGAGAAAGTGAATTGTTTTAGCCCCCACCAAATTAAAAATCTTTTATCCCAGATTAGACAAGGTTGACTTTTTACATTCAAAACTGCTTTTGAAGTGGGATTGTTCTAACAGCCTTTAGCCCTTTAATCTTTAGAAGTGATTGTCATGAGTACTTTTGATTAAGTATAAAAACAAAGGGAGAAATTAAGGCCATGTGGGTGAATCTACTTAGTTGAATATCACTAAATTTTAATAATTAAAGAATGTTCTTTAAGATTTAGGGGAAAAAACATTTGAGAAGAGTTAAGAGAATTGGTGCTATTTCAACAGATGAAGAAGAGACAACTTTTTTCTATAGTATTTGAGAAGTTACTCTGATATGGACAGTGAAAATGGTCTCTGTTTCTACAACTCAAACCCAAGAAATGGAATTACATTGCAGCAAGAAAAAGTAGGTGAGATACACAAGAAGGATCTCCTATTTAAAATGCAATTAAACCTTCTCATTGATTCTCATGAAACATTTTGAAACCTCATCTTGGAACTTAAAAAAAAAAAAAAAACAGAAGAAACAATAATGTGTTTAATATGATCCTACATATCATTTCCAAACCAGACTTCCTAAAACAAATTCATTCATCATATTACTTCCCTTGTTAAACCAAACCAAACTGCATCCTCCACTCATACATACACAAAACTTCTAGTGTATATCTTATCTTCTTAATTATCTGGACTGACTTTTAAGGCATTCCATAATTTGGACACATTAAATGACTGAAATTCAATTCATAGTGCTCCTGTGAAGCTAACCTACAGTATAGCAACTCCTATTCTCTTTGTCACTATGCCTTTTTTCACAGTAGGCATTCAATTAATATTTTTGAATGAATGAGTGTTGTTTCTAAAGGCCCTCACACAAATTTCTTAAAAGTCAGTCATAAATTCCTCTTAAGATTTCTTGGTTACTCAGCCCTCAGAGGTCTTTGTCTCATTTGATTTGACAATGTGATAGAACCACATAATTTAGCACTTACATTCGTTTATTCATTCAACAAATGTTCACTGAATACTTAGTACATGCCCAAGCACCGAACAAATACAAAGATGAATCAAGCACAACTCATCTCTCAAGGATCTTGCAGTTTTGTATTAGTTTTGTAATTTGTGCCATTGCTTTTGTCCCAGATTTTTAGCCAACTTACTGTCTCATCTATGTTAGTATTAACTTACTATTATAGTTTGAAAATTCCTTGAGAATGAAGATCATGTTCTGTACTATATCTCTCCAGGCAAATCCCAAAATAATAATGAGTACATAGCAGGTACTCACGGGGTATATTTCGATTGTTTACCTATAGTTTTAGTTTCTTCTATTCATGACTCAATGGAATCATACCAAAAGTAATCCATGCAAATAGATCAAGAATTCAGAATCCAATACATACTTGCAGAATCAGCAATGATACATGGATGGTATTATGATCATAGCAAGAATATTTAATCTATGTTAAAATAGCTTCAGTTTTTCAGATCCTGGGCCTGTGGACTTAGCTGTACTATTTTATACTGCTACTTTCTTCTATGTAAAATTACCTTTATAATTTTGATATTTTAATTTAAGCCCCTGAATGACTAAAACAGTGTATATTTTGATATTCAGTAAATGCTATTATTTATATATTAAGGAATCATAAACACAATTCAAAGAAACTGACTGATCTAAATATTAGACCTGAATGAAAAAGAAAATCAGAGGTAAATCTGATCTTCCTGTAACAGGGTAAGAAAATTATTTGACCCCCATGGCATTTCCACTTAAATGTTTTCTCTTCAATCAAAATTTAAATGTGACTATTGCTTCATGATCAGCAGGTTGATACTGGGATTTAATATCTATTATTTCTAGACAAGTGCGTCCCAACCTTTTTCAAGCCATGACACCTAGGAAATGCTAATAGACTTGTATGCTCAGAAGAAAGGAGGAGACAGTTCACTGCAGAAGGCCATGAGCCTGGACTCCTCCCGGTTCCCCTGTCTCACATAACGGTGTCAATATCCTCGCCCATGTCTAACTAATTCAGGGGACATGACTGGGCAGTTCTGCACAAGATAACTATAATTAGAGATTAGAGGTTTCTTTGATTGGTAAAAGTCTGAATATATGAAAGGTAGAGAGGTAGTTCAACAAAGACTAACTGGCAGACTGAGATAAAAAGAAAAATTAAGTAGAAGACCAAAGCAAGTTATTATGAACTTTTCTGACGAACTCATTCATTCAATAAATATGTATTCAGAAAATTTATGTATTCAACACATTTAATGAATATGAGGTACCAAGTAAAAGCAGATAAGGCTTACTCTTAGGATCTACTGGATCAGAGTATAATCTGACATGATACTAAAGGTAGATCTGATTTATTCTAGGATGTCAGGAAGAGTTTACCTGAGGAAGTGTCTTTTGATTTGAGTTCTGAAGGATAATAAGAATTTTCTGGGAAGGAACACAGGGTGTGGATGAATGGTGAAAGCAGAAGGAACGAGAAGAGGAATGCTGCATTTGAGGGTCTGACAGCAAGTAGAGGGTCTGGCCTGCAGAAACACAGGGTCTGTGCCTGGAAAGAAACCCCAGGGAAGCATGTAAGGTGAGATAATCAGATTAGTATTTTTGAAAGATTATACAGACCTCAGGGTAGAGACCAGACTGGACAGGAGCAAAAGTTGGTGCAAAGAAGGCAACTGCAATGGTACAGGTAAGAATATGCATAATAACATTTATTAAATACATTTTTAAGCTCAGCAATATCCTAAATACATATTACATAATTTATAAGAGACTCAGCTTGGACTAAGGTGGTGATAGTGCACTTTTGGAGAAAAATGAGTAGATAAGAGGTCTTCATAAAGTAAAATCAACCAGACCTAATAAAGAGCTGGATAGACTGATACTGAGTAAAGAGTCAAGGATGACCATGTGCTTTGGCTTAACACAACTGAATAAATTTTATATTTCCTTGAGATTCAGAATATTAGAGAAGGATCAGTTTGTCAGAAAAGATTAGGAGTTTTGTTTTGAACAAAATGAGTTTGAAATGTCTTGGGGAGATTGCAGGAGAGCTGTTCTGCTTTATATGTGTGTGTCTAGAGTTCTTGAAGCTATGGGTGGGGTGAGAGCACCCAGAGAGAAAGAATGAGATGTAAAAAGCATCCAAACTGAAAAGCTAGGTAGAGGGTGATGAATAAAGGAAGACAAAAGATCACTGTGGACCAAAGAATAGTCAGATAGAGTGGGGAATAGGAGGTAATCTGAGATGAACTCTAAGAGTTAGGCGTGATCTTCACAACCATTTTTCCATAGGAATTTTTTAAACCTAGAAGCATATAAAGAAGATACTAAAAGTCATTCTTAACAACCCCTGTAAATATTTTATTTAATCCCTCATACATATGCATTTTATAAAATCATGACTATAATTTGCATATAATAGATGATCAGCAATGCATGCATGTCCTATTCTTTTTTTAACTGTACATTGAATCTAATTTTTTAATTCATAAACTATTTCTGAGAACCATGGTATTAATGATTTTAAATCTTTTTCAAAGTTTTCTTATAATTTATATTGTTGGAAATTTATATTCTTTCTAATTTTTGTAAGGTTTTACAAATAAAGTAAGGTAGGCATTTTCACATAAATAGCTCATATTATTTGCTGAGGGAAAAATTTAAGAAAGATAAATATTAGGCCAAAGATTGGGAATACTTTTCAGGATACTGATAAAGAGTTAAAGATTATACCAGTTTTTAACCCATTCTCCCATCTCTAACACTGAAATTTGTTGTTAAGCTTCCCTCTTTTTGATGGATTAAAAAATAGCAACTGACAAACTGTTACTTATTATTTCTTCAGTTACTAGTTAAATTATATATTTATTCATAGTTACCAATTATATTTGTTACTTTGTGCATTACTTGGTCATATCTTTTGCCCATTTTTCTTTCTATTTAGAATTAACTGGATAGACTACTGTTTTATGTAAAAGTTTTATATTTCAGATAGGATCAGTCTATGGAGGCTTGACAGTTTATGAATTTGACTTACTAGCAAAACAGAACTACAACATATTCTTTGATGAGTAAGATAACATAATTTATTATAGTGTTTCAGTCATTTAAGCCAAACAGTCATGTGCAGAATGGACTGGAAGAAGTACTTGGAGATAAATATACTAACAAGGAATTTAGTCCAGCCATCAGGTGATTCTGACAGAGGGAAAGAAGGACTAACTGTTGTGGATATCCAGAATACTCATCATATGTAAGGGCCACTCTTCAGCGAAAAAGCCTTTTATAACATTTCTGTCCCACCTGGGGAAAAACATTTCTCTGATTTCAGCCCCCTCTAGTCCTCCTGTCTTAACAAAGCAGGTGGCAAACTAAGACACTTTTGAAGGTGTCTTCCCCATTCCCTATCACCACACCAACAGGGCTGCAGTATAATAGTGTATAAGAGGTAAAAGAGATAAAAGATATTTGAGGAAAAGTTCTTTGGAAATCCTAAAGACAATAAGAGAGACAAAAACAAGAAAAAGGAATTTGAAGCTCAGCATAAAAGAATTACAGTTACAGCAAACACAAAATGCAGCTTGACTCATAGGCAGATTAACATAAAACTTATGTAAGGTCTATTTATTTCATTTTCTATTACCTGATATCTGTTACCTGTTCATCATTCCTAGTTTTCAAAAACAAAATTCCTACATATGCTAAAAAGCAAGAAAAAAAATCTAAAAAGTAATCATCAGAACCAGATTCAATATAACACAGATTTGAAATTATCAGAAAGTTTAAATAAATATGATTAATAAACTAAGGGCTCTAATAGGGAAAGTAGTGAATATTTTAAAATAGATGGGTAAAGTAAGCAGAGGGATGGAACCTTTAAGAATAAATCAAAAAGGAAATGCTAGAAATAAAAAATCACTGTAAAAGAAGCAAAGAATGTCTCTGATGGGCTTATCAATGAACCTGAATAAACGTCATTAAAAATGCAGAAAGAAACAAAGTGATAAAAATAAATAAAACATCTAAGAAATGTGGGACAATTTCAGAAGACAGAAAATATGTGTAAATTGGAATACCAGAAAGAGAAGAAACAATGGAGCCAAAGAATTAATTGAAGTGAAATTGTCAAATAATTATGGAATTGTCAATATTCCATAATTAAAGTCAGACATCAAATCACAGAGCCAGGAAGCAGGATAAATATCAAAAAATCCATACCTAGGCTTATGATACACAAATTGTAGAAAATCAAACCAGAGAAAGTTTTACATCTTTGAGCAAAAATTTAGAGGAAAAAAATGATACAAATTACAAGGGACTTATCAGAAAACATGCAAAGCAAGGAGAGATTAGAGTGAAATATTTTATCAGAAGAAAAACCTGCTAACCTATAATTCTATATTCAACATTATATTTTAAAAGTGAAAAAGAAATTTTAAAAATTTCTCTAAACAAACGAAAACTAAGGGAATTCACTGCTAGCAGTACTACCTAGAAAGAAATATTAAAAGTTGTTTAGGGAGAAGGAAATGATTCGTGTTAGAAACTTACATTCACATAAAGGAAAAGTGTTGAAGAAGGAACAAATGGAAGCAAAATAAAATTGTTCATTTTTCATATTCTTAATTGACCTAAAGGATAACTTTGTTTAAAGTAATCATAGTAATAATGTATTGGGTAGTTTTACTATATGGATAAGTGAAATGAATGATAGCAATATCATAAAGTCTGGGAGAGAGGAATTGAGAATATTCTGTTTTAAATAGCTTTCACTTAAATGTGAAGTAGTATAATAGCATTCAAAGGTAGAATTGGATTAGTTTAAAACACACGTTGCAAGTTCAAAGGCAACCTGTCATTTTTTAAATTTGTATAATTGATATGTTAAAAGAGGAAACAAAAATGAAGTCATACATGCTCAGTTAAAATCAAAGAATGCAGAAAAAGGAGAAACAAAGAGCAAATGCAATGAATAGAAAATAGGTACAAACATGACAGACATTAGTCCAACATATTAATAAAATTTAAACTTAAAATACAAATTGTTTAAATAATTCAATTAAAATATAAAGGTTGTGGGCTGGGGATATAGCTTAGTTGGTAGAGTGCTTGCCTCACAAGCACAAGGCCCTGGGTTCAATCTCCAGCACTACAAAAAAAAAAAAAAAAAAAAAAAAAATTCTAAAGGTTGTTAAGCAGATTAAAGAACAAGGCCCAACTATATGTTATTTATAGAAACTCACTTTGAAACAAAGATTTAGGTCAAGAAATTAAAGTGATAGAAAAAGACATATAATGCTAACACTAATCTATAGAAAGCTGGGGTAGTTATATTAATTTCAGAAAAATCAGATCAAAAAAAGGGAAAATTACAAAAAAATAGAAATTTACACAATAATAAAGAGGTAACTTTTAAGAAGACATACAACTCTGACATGTATATACCTAACAACAAAACATCCAAACTTGTGAGGCAACTATTGACAGAAAAACTGAAAAGAAAAATAGAGAAAACCTATTGTAGCTATCTATTTCAATGTTCCTCTTTCAATAACTGATAGATCAATCAGGCCCCAAATTTGTAAGACTATAGTTGACCTGAAGAGCACTATCAATCAACATGATCTAATTGACACTTACAGAATACTTCACCCAACAACAGAATACACATTCTTCTCAAGCTTGTATCAAACAATAAAAACACATTACAATTGTACCCATAAAACACATCTTAACAAACTTAAAAGAATAGAAATTATACAGTGTATGTTCTTAGACCATAATGGAATTAAAACTAGAAATGACAGAAAAAATAGTGGGGAAAATAACCAAATATCTAAATAACACATAACTTAAACAAAAGGTTTCAGGATAAATTTAAAGATATTTTGAACTAAATAAAAAATTAAAATACAATTTATTAAGATTGGTGGGATTCAGCAAAGTGGTGCTTAGAAGGAAATTAAAGCATTAACTTATAGCATTAAATATAGATATTAGAAGAGAGATTTGAAATTTGGTAATCTGAGCTGCCATTTTAGGAAATTAAGAATAATTTAAGACTAACTCATCAAGCAATAAAAAAAAAATAAAAATTAGAGCAGAAATCAGTGAAATGAAAAACAAGAGAGCAACAGAGAAAATCAATCATCAAGAGAGATGTATCCAGGATTGATTCAACTGGTTTAGCTTAGCTCCCCTCCTGCTGAAAAGGATAAAGATAAAGATGGACGGTCATGTCGACCACTGAACCCACCACTTAAGACAGGACTTCAACATTAGGTCACTTCTCAATCATTTCTTCGTGCATTTATTAAGCAAAAATATATTAAGTGCCTGCTAGGCCAGGTAATGTATTACATCTAGACAATTACAAAGATAGTTAGGTCTTGGTTGCTACAACATACAAAATAATGGCAACTAACATTTATTGACTATGTGATAGCGTGTATTCAAAGCACTTTTTACACAGTAATTAAATTAAACCTTACATAATAAATGCCATAGGTAGTATTGTTATCTCTATGTTCCAAATGAAGAAACTGAGGCTAGAAAAGTTAAATAATTTGCCATGATCACACAGTCACAAAGTGGGAGAGACTGACCAGCTTTTCATGACCATATTCTTTTACAGTCGTCATGGAAATTCCCTTGAAAAACCTTCTCTCTTTACTGGAAATCCCTCACATTAGGAATATCTTGTATTTGCTATCAAGCACTTCAACTGTAATTTAAACTCATTTCTTCCCTTTTTGGCTATGATAAGTAGAAGGAAGAAGGAGGACTTATAGATCTCCATATAACTTACTGTAACATATTTGAAGATCAGCAGTAAGGGATTTATAAGAGAAAAGCAAAATTATTGAACACTACTGTTAAAAGAGCTTCTTGGTATTTGAAGCTTGGCTAGAAATCCTCTAAAGAAGAGAGCTGTTTTTGACATGTATAAAGATTTTTTTTAACAACCATCTCTCTTGTAAGTAATTAAGTACAAGTAATTACATAATTACTTGATTATGTAGCAGCACTAAAATTTTACAGGAGGTTTTTCACTTAAACTCTAGCCTTATAAAAATAATTGCCACAAGTCAAAATTATTTTCTAAATGCAGTAATTCTTTCTACTTATAATTTTTTGAAGGGGGGTGGTGGTGGAATGTAGGTCTATTTTTGTTTAGCAAACCAAGCCAGAGAAGTGTATAATTTAATAATATGTCACTGTGTTCAGACAGTGACTTAAAAACTTGGAATGAATTCTCAAGTTATGATGGGAAGAAACAACTAGAGGGAAAAGAAATTTATAAGCCAGGGTTGCATTCTAGAGGATTTCTTCAGTCTTAAAGTTCTAAAATCAACAGTTAGATTAGGATGAGAATTCTATTACCTTAGTCAAAAAAATAACATTTAGAATATTTAGTTTTTCAAAATCTATCAGCAAGTAATAAGATTGAGAGACAGGAGAGGTATTAGATATAAAGAAAATTCACAAAACCTCACTTTGAGTAACGTCTGCTTATAAGCAAGAAGCTTGGGTAATATAATGTGTGGGGTTTCCCCCTCCTATTATTTCATTCTTTCTTTCTTTCCTTTTTTAAAGTGAGCTGTCTCATCATTGCAAATTTTCTCAAGTTCTTAGAACTCTAATTAAAATGTGGTAATTGGTTATGTTACCTCAATTACCATGATGCATGGACATTGATGCAAAGTGACACCAATTGAATCCCTTGGGTGTTTTACCCTGGGGCCATCCCATTTATCCTGGCCTTATTATTTTCAATTATGTGGCTAGATGGGTTGCATACTCTCAAGGCCAATAAATGTGTAAGGTTTTTCTGGACACAAGGTTCTGTTTTCAATGCAGACCTCTGGAGTGTCAGGCAAAAAGGAAAATAAATTGTGAAGAAAAAAATCCTAAAACCCTAAATTCGCTGAAGTTCAATTGCCAAAATAAAGATATTCCAAAGTAATCCAGACTTTATCTGTTTAAAACATTTGTTTAAAAAGCAAGAATGATTTCTTTGCTACTAACTACTCCTCTTAACAAAATAGTAATGGGGCCATTCAGAGTCCTCATGAGAGTTAAAGGGGTAAGGATACACATTCAAAAGTTAAAAGTTTTCTTGAACATCAGATCTCTAACAGAGCTAAGTAGAGATGTGCAGAATACTTTTCAGATATATGTTATAAGAAATCTGTCCTCAGCATTAACATGAAAGTAAGATGCTATGGTTTGGATATAAATTGTATCTCAGTAAAATCATGTGAGAGACAATGCAGGAATGTTCAGAGATAAAATGATTAGATTAAGAGAGCTGTAATCTAATGGGTGACCATTTGATGAATTAATAATTTGAAGGCTTACTAGGTGGTAACTCTAGGTAGGTGGGGCAAGGCTGGAGGAAGTAGATCACTGGGAGCTTGCCTTTGGGATTTATATTTTGTCCTTCGTGCTCCCTCCCTCCCACCTCCCTTTCCCCCACCCCTCAGTTTCCCAGGTGCCACAAACTAAGCAGCTTTCCTCTGTGACACCCTTCTGCCATGATGTTCTGCCTTATCTCCCATCCAGAGTAATGAAGTCAGCTGACTATGTACTGAACCTCTTGAAACTGTGAGCCCCAAATAAACTTTTCCTCCTCTAAGTTTTCCTGTCAGGTATTTTGTTCACAGCAATGGAAAGCTGATCAACACATAAAAGTACTCTGAAATGATTATTCAGTATTTGGAATAAATTGTTTTCTGCTGGGGATACTATTGGCATTTGTGGGAAGTGTCTGTTTAAAGGATCGGTCCACTCATTTTTGTTATCTTCCCAGACCCACCCATTCAACGTCAGTGGTATCCTCAGTGGTTATGAACAACCCCTGTATCTCAAATATTCTCCTCAAATAGCTGGGGAAAAAAATAGGGCATTATCTGGGGACATCACCAATAAATATAAAGAGATACTTTCTCAAACCAGTTTAATTTTCTGAGAATGATCCTTGTGCCTTTACCAGCTTTTTTAAATTTTAGCTTTAGATTTTTGAAAACTAAAGAAAATTTCCGTCCTTTTACTTATTAGTTTATGTCTTGATTTGGTTTGCCTATCTCCAAATAGGTAGAGCATTGAATTGGGAAAATTTGAAAGAAAGAAGTATACTTACAGAGATCTTCTAAACCTGGCAGAGCTGGAATTATTTATGGCAGAACCGCAAGCTATTCCCAGTCAATACCCAAAGAGCCTTATGTTCCCAACAGTTTGGATGTACTTTTTCAACTGAGCCTCATTCATATTTTAATCCAGATAATTTTTTTCCTGTATTTTTGTCTTTGTGTTTAAGACAGTTTTACCTAGAATTCATTCTATTATTTTAAAAATACTTTTGAAGTAAAAAATATTGAATGATGATATATAAAGACCTTATCTAAAGCAGTTCATTCATAGAAAACATTTGAAAATCTAAACTTTACTAATAACTTATTGTATTTGAAGTTTAAGTTTTTATTTCAATTATTCAAAGAAGAAACACTTTCACTCAATAGCTTTACTTTTTTTAATTCAGTGATTTCTCATTGTTTGGTTTGAAATTTTCCCAAAAAAATACCCAAACTGAATTCCATCCATGAATTTCTTCTGATGAATCCAACCATTTACATAAAAACTGATGGATGAATGTGGAGGGAAGTACTGGCCATATTTTCAAAAGGTGTTCCCTAATTGAATACAATCTAGCTGTAGTCTTCAGACAACATGCATAAATTCTTAGAACTGATCAACTAATAGAAAATAGCCAATTAACAGAAATTACTATGATGTCATTTCATTACATGATTCTTCTTGTATTCATTTCAAAAAGGAAACCCAGGCAGTTTCCAATAAAAAGGAAAAATAATAGAAGTCATTATTACAGAATATAGTAACCAGCCAAAGAAGTCTTGGGTGGAAGAAATTCAAGAAATGTTATCAATAAATCTTTAAGAGATAAAAGGGCTTGAAGTTCTAGAATAGATATACCTGAATCCAGATCTTCCATACTAGCAGTATGACCAGGGTATTTTATTTAATCTTTCATCAGTAGTTGTTATGAAAATTAAGTAAGAAAAGTGGTCATAGTGACTAGGATATGTTACATGCCTAATAATATTAACAACATAACAGCCCTATTCTCTTGGTGATGACACTTGGAATATACTACCTGACTCTTTACAGGGATCTTTGCTAAAGTACTAAAATAACAAAATTAGTATAAAAAATAGAAAAATATGGAGAAACATATTTTCTCACACTCTATGACACCCTCCTGTGTTAGCAATTTTGTGGGTTCCCCTAAGGGAATTAGTCTATACTAGACTGAACCTGTCCAGAGAGAGAGAGGTTTATTGAGATGACATTTGAAATAATAAATTTGATTTGTGGTATATACAAATCACTCCTGGAAAACTGGCCTTACTACAAATCCCATGAATGTCAGGAGTTTCTGTGAAGCATGTGTGACTTTAATAACTAAGAAGTCCCATGTAGTTAGAGGAAATGCTTAAATAAGTGTCAGTGAGCTCTCAGTGATCAACCAGCATACATGGCAGCCCAAATCCTCTCTTATTTTCACTTTGAAAGGGAAAATGTTGGCATAGTTCTCTTTCTTGACATTCTCACAAGAACTTACTGATTTTTCTAGAACATTTAGATATGGGTTGATTTTTGTCGGTTAAAAATTATTCATATATCAAATGGCAATAAAGGAATTTAATCCATAATTTCCTAAACTATATTGGAGATGTAGAATCACCTAATTTCCAAATCCTGTTGGCTTAATTTGTATTTATAAAAATTTTTATTCATTTATTTACAGGTAGTTGCTGGGTATCTTAATGGCAAAATACCTGCCTAGTATGTGAAAACCCTGGGTTCTGTCCCTAGCAAGGCAAAACAAAACAAAATCAAACCTGAAGATTTCTTGCAGAGGCAGCTTGGGATATTTATCCAAGACATGGACTTTGTAATCAGAATTCCTAGGTTCAAATCCCACATCAATTATAAACTAACAGATAACTTTGGATAAGTTGCTGAGTTGTTGTTTTGTTTTGTTGCCTCAATTTTTTTCTTGTGCAAAACTGAAAAGATAAAAATAGTGTATATTATATGGTTTTTAAGAATGTTAGGTGACTCTTAGTACATCAACTACTTAAAACAGTGCCTGATACATATCAAGTGCTATGTATTAGCTATTGTTACTATGTTTGGCTTTTCAGGAAAATAATTTCCATTTTCATTTACTTACTCTAGGGCAAGGATACCCACTGCCAGGTTTCAGGGTAGTCAATCAACCCCTTTGTAATTAACATTCTGAATATGCTCATGTAAAATTCTGAATATGTTCATGGGTTTTTAAAACAGTTTTATTGTGGTATAATCTGTGTAAAATAAGCTGCACATATTTAAGATGTACAATTTTGTTCTGATATATGAACACACAAAATCATCACCTATAATCAAGATCATGACTACTATCATCCCCAAAATATTCCTCATTGCCTATTTTAATTCCTTTAGCAGTCACAAAAATTGTGCCCTATGATTTCTTTCCAATTTTTTAAACATTTTACATTATGGTCAAAGCTCATAATCTGAGCACATAGAAACTCAATTGTTCCAGGATCATTTATCATTTTCTCCATGAATTGCCTTTTTACCTTTGTAAAAAACCAATTGATCACTTATGCTTATTTTCTGGAATATCTGTTTTGTTCCATTGATTTATTTGTTCACTTTGGCACCAAGGCCACACTCTCTTGAAGACATAGTTTGATTATAAGTCTTGATATTAGGAGGTGTAAGTCCTCTAACTTTACTGATCCGTATCAAAATTGTTTTAGCTATTCTAGGTCCTTTGCATTTCCAGATGAATTTTATAATCAACTTACAAATTTCTGCCCCTCCAAATCATTGAAATTTTCATTGGCATTTCATTGACTATATAGATAAATTTGGTGAGAATTGATATCTTATTGATGCCTTTTCATCCATCAATACTTTTAGATTATTGTTAATTAGGTAATTACTTAATTTATTTCAGCAATATTTTGTTGCATTTTTTGCACACAGTTCTTTGGTTAGATATATCTCTAAGCATTTCATAGGCTTGCAGCTATTGTAAATAGTATTGTTTTCAATTTCAACTTCTGATTTTTCATCAAATAGTACATGGAATAAAATTGATGCCCACATATCAGTTTGAAGTTGATGGAAATGAAAATGTACATCCTTGTTTTGTTCCTAAAAACTCAGTCTTTTAATTCTTAGGTTTCTGAGAGACTTTATGAGGAAGGATATAGATTTTGTCAAGTGTTATTTCAGCACACATTAGGATAATCACGATTTTCCTTTCTAAGTCTATAAATACAGCGTTACCTTTTTTCCAAATGATTTTCCAAATAATTTGTACTTCTAGGAAAAACTCCACAATTATATATTGTTGATTTCATGTGATAAAATTTTAAGAATCTTTTTATCTATATTAATTAGGAATTTCAGTCAGTCTTTAGTATTCTTGATTGTCTTTGTCTGGTTTTGGTATATAGGTAATACTTGCCCAAAGAATAAGAATGGAAAATATTACTTCTTTTCCAATTATCTGGAAGACTTTGCATAAAATTAGTATTTCTTTACCTTAAACATTTAATATAATCCATCTCAAGAGCCATCTGTTCTTGGAGTTTTCTTTAAGGGAAGGTTTTAAACTAATAGTTCAATATATTTGGTAGTTACAAAGTTATTCATAACATTCCCTTTACATTCTTTTAATATTAGCAGAAACTATAGTGATGTCTGTTTCTTATTCCAGATATTGATTTGTTCCTTCTCTCTTTTTTCCCCTAATCAGTCTGACTGGAGGATTATCAATTACATTAATCTTGTTTTTAAAATCCAACTTTTCATTTTCATTTTTTTTTCTCTATTGGTTTTCTATTTTCTATTTCAGCGATTTCTGTTCTGATCTTTATTATTTCCTCTCTTCTACTTCGAGTTTAATTTGTTTTTCCTTTTCTAGTTTCAAAAGATAAAAGCTAAGATCAATGTTTTGATGGTATTCCACATCAAAATGTATGTGCCTTTTCTATTTCTATTCAGTTCAAAATACAGTTGGTCCTCCATAGCCATCAGTTTGGAATCAACTTCATATCAAACACACTGAAAAAAATTGCATTTGCAGACTTATTTTATTGTCATCATTCCCTAAACAATACAGTACAACAACTATTTATATGCATTTGCATTGTATTAAGTATTACAAGTAATCTAGAGCCGGTTTAAAATATTCAGGAGAATGTGCATAAGTTATATTTGTTCCTTCTCTCTTTTTTCCCCTAATCAGTCTGACTGGAGGATTATCAATTACATTAATCTTGTTTTTAAAATCCAACTTTTCATTTTCATTTTTTTTAGTATTTACTATGCTATTTTAAATATTTTTCTATTTCTTTTTAATTGACATAATAATTGTACTACCATACTCTTTTATACAAGGGTTTTGGCCATCTTCAGACTTGTATATCTCTGCGGGTCCTGGAAACAATTCTCTATCCCACCTAATGAGGACTGACTTTCTAATTTACCTTTCAAAATTTTCTTTTATCTCTGTATTGTATATAAGTGTGTTACTTATTTTCCATATATTTGAGGATTTTTCAAATGTATTTCTATTATTTATTTCTAAACTAATTCCATTATGATCAAAGAACATACTTTGAGGATATAAATTCTTTTAACTTTAAGACTTTTGTGACTTAGAAGTCAGTTTTGGTAGATGTTCTGTGTGCACTTAAAAAAGAATATGTTTTGCTGTTGTTGGATGATATGTTTTATTAATTAACTTGTTTATTTTTATTTTATGTATTTAAGATGTGCAAAATGATGTTTTGTGTGTGTGGTGCTAAGGATTGAACCCAGGGCTTTGTGCATGTGAGGCAAGCACTTTATCAACTGAGCTATATCCCCAGCCCCAAAATGATGTTTTGATATAAATAATGAAGTGATTACTGCAACCAAGCAAATTTATATATCCATCATTTCACATAGTTACCTCTCTTTGTGAATGTGTATATAGAAAGGAAAGTACCTAAAATCTACCCTTTTAATAAATTTCTAGTATATAATGCAATATCATTACATGTTGTATAATAAATCTCTAGATTATTCATTCTACCATAACTGAAACTTTGTATTTGACCTACAGCTTCCCATTTTCCCTGTTTCCCCACCCCAACTCCAGAAAACCAACTTTCTATTCTGTTTCTACATTTTGTTTTAAGATCCCATGTGTAAGTGAAATCATGTAGTAATTTTCTTTCCATGTCCTCTAGGATTCTCCATGGTGTTGTAAATGGCAGAATCTCCTTTTCTAAGGCTGAATGTTACACTCACAATTTCTTTTTCCATTCATCCATCAATGGATACTTTCACTTTTTTCACTGTCTTGGCTATGGCAAATAATGATGCAATGGACAGGGGAGTACAGATGTCTTAATGAGGTGGTGACTTAATTTCTTTTGTGTATAAATCCAGAAAAGGGATTGTTGGATCCTATAGTAATTGTATTTTCAATTACTTTAGGAACCTCCATACTGTTTCCCACCGTGGCTGCACCAACCTATTTTCCCACCATTGGTAAACAGGTTTCTTCTTTTCCATACCATCACCAACACTTGATATCTATCTTTTGGATGAAAGACTTAGTTGAAGTGTTTCAAACGCCCATTAGGTCAAGTTGGTTTATAACATCATCCAAATCTTTTACATTTTTACTAACTTTCTGGCCTATCGATTATTAAATGGTATTGGAATCTCTGCCCTAACTTGTCTCTTTTTCTTGTCTCTGCACAGGTGTATTAGTTTTTGCATGGTACGTTTGTAAGGTCTGTTTTAGACATTTAATAATGTCATTTTCTCGTGATTAACAGGAACTTTTCACATTAAGAAATGTCCTTATAGAATATACCATCCAACCAAGAGCGAATACACTTTCTTCTCAGCAGCACATGGATCCTTCTCTAAAATAGACCATATATTATGCCACAAAGCTAATGTCAGCAAATACAAGAAGATAGAGACAATACCTTGTATTCTATCACATCATAATGGATTGAAGTTAGAAATAAATGAAAGAGTAAAAAACAGAAACTACTCCAACACCTGGAGATTAAACAATATGCTATTATATGATGAATGGATAACAGAAGATATTAGGAAGGAAATTAAAAAATTCTTAGAGGTAAATGAGAACAAAGAAACATCATATCAAAATCTCTGGGACACTATGAAAGCAGTACTTAGAGGAAGATTTATTTCATGGAGCGCATTTAATAAAAGAAGTAAAACTCAAAAAATAAACGACCTAACACTACAGCTCAAAGCCCTAGAAAAGGAAGAACAGACCAACACCAAAATAGTAGAAGACAGGAAATAGTTAAGCTCAGAGCTGAAATCAATGAAATTGAAACAAAAGAAACAATACAAAAAATTGACAAAATAAATAGTTGGTTCTTCGAAAAAATAAACAAAATTGATAAACCTTTAGCCACACTAACAAAGAGAAGACAAGAGAAAACCCAAATCACTAAAATTCAGAATGAACAAGGAAATATCACAACAGACACGACTGAAATACAAAACATAATTAGAAGCTATTTTGAAAATCTATACTCCAACAAAATAGAAAATTTTGAAGACATCAACAGGTTTCTAGAGACATATGAATTGCCTAAACTGAACGAGGAGGACATACACAATTTAAATAGACCAATTTCAAGTAATGAAATAGTAGAAGTCATCAATAGCCTACTAATAAAGAAAAGTCCAGGACCAGATGGGTTCTCAGCCGAGTTCTACAAAACCTTTAAAGAAGAGCTCATTCCAATACTTCTCAAAGTATTCCATGAAATAGAAGAGGAGGGAACCCTCCCAAACTCATTCTATGAAGCCAATATTACCCTGATACCTAAACCAGACAGAGACACACCGAGGAAAGAAAATTTCAGACCAATATCCTTAATGAACATCGACGCAAAAATTCTCAACAAAATTTTAGCAAATCGCATACAAAAACATATTAAAAAGATAGTGCACCATGATCAAGTGGGTTTCATCCCAGGGATGCAAGGTTGGTTCAACATCAGGAAATCAATAAATGTCATTCACCATATCAATAGACTTAAAGTCAAGAATCACATGATTATTTCGATAGATGCAGAAAAAGCATTTGATAAAATACAGCACCCCTTCATGCTCAAAACACTAGAAAAAATAGGGATAGTGGGAACATTCCTTAACATTGTAAAGGCCATCTACGCTAAGCCCATGGCTAATATCATTCTAAATGGTGAAAAACTGAAAGCATTCCCTCTAAAAACTGGAACAAGGCAGGGATGCCCTCTTTCACCACTTCTATTCAATATCGTCCTTGAAACTCTAGCCAGAGCAATTAGACAGACCAAAGAAATTAAAGGGATACGAATAGGAAAAGAAGAACTCAAACTATCCCTATTTGCTGATGATATGATTGTATACTTAGAGGAACAAGGAAATTCCACCAGAAAACTTTTAGATCTCATAAGTGAATTCAGTAAAGTAGCAGGATATAAGATCAATACACATAAATCTAAGGCATTTTTATACATAAGCGATGAATCTTCAGAAAGAGAAATCAGGATAACTATCCCATTCACAATAGCATTGAAAAAAATAAAATACTTGGGAATCAATCTCACAAAAGAGGTGAAAGACCTCTACCATGAGAACTACAGAACACTAAAGAAAGAAATTAAAGAAAACCTTAGAAGATGGAAAGATCTCCCATGTTCTTGGATAGGAAGAATTAATATTGTCAAAATGGCCATACTACCAAAAGTGCTATACAGATTCAATGCAATTCCAATTAAAATCCCAATGATGTACCTTACAGAAATAGAGCAAGCAATTATGAAATTCATCTGGAAGAATAAAAAACCCAGAATAGCTAAAGCAATCCTTGGCAGAAAGAGTGAAGCAGGGGGTATCGCAATACCAGATCTTCAACTCTACTACAAAGCAATAGTAACAAAAACGGCATGGTATTGGTACCAAAATAGAAAGGTGGATCAATGGTACAGAATAGAGGACTCGGACACAAACCCAAATAAATACAATTTTCTCATACTAGACAAAGGGGCCAAAAATATGCAATGGAGAAAAGATAGCCTCTTCAACAAATGGTGCTGGGAGAATTGGAAATCCATATGCAACAGAATGAAACTAAACCCATATCTCTCACCATGCACGAAACTAAACTCAAAATGGATAAGGATCTCGGAATCAGACCAGAGACCTTGCATCTTATAGAAGAAAAAGTAGGTCCAGAGCTTCAACATGTCGGCTTAGGACCAGACTTCCTCAACAGGACTCCCATAGCACAAGAAATAAAAGCAAGAATTAATAACTGGGATAGATTCAAACTAAAAAGCTTTCTCTCAGCAAAGGAAACTATCAGCAATGCGAAGAAAGAGCCTACAGAGTGGGAGAAAATCTTTGCCAATCATACTTCAGATAGAGCGCTAATCTCCAGAATCTATAAAGAACTCAAAAAACTCTACACCAAGAATGCAAATAATCCAATTGACAAATGGGCTAAGGAAATGAATAGACACTTCACAGAAGAAGATATACAAGCAATCAACAAACATATGGAAAAATGTTCAGCATCTCTAGTAATAAGAGAAATGCAAATCAAAACCACCCTAAGATTCCATCTCACCCCAATTAGAATGGCGATTATCAAGAATACATGCAACAACAGGTGTTGGTGAGGATGTGGGGAGAAAGGTACACTCTTACATTGCTGGTGTGGCTGCAAATTAGTGCAGCCACTCTGGAAAGCAGTGTGGAGACTCCTTAGAAAACTTGGAATGGAACCACCATTTGACCCAGCTATCCCACTCCTTGGCCTATACCCAAAGGACTTAAAATCAGCATATTACAGAGATACAGCCACATCAATGTTCATAGCTGCTCAGTTCACAATAGCCAGACTGTGGAACCAACCTAGATATCCTTCAATTGATGAATGGATAAAGAAAATGTGGTATATATATACAATGGAATATTACTCAGCCATAAAGAATGATAAAATTATGGCATTTGCAGGCAAATGGATGAAATTGGAGAATATCATGCTAAGTGAGATAAGCCAATCTCAAAAAACCAAAGGACGAATGATCTCGCTAATAAGTGGATGATGACACATAATGGGGGGTGGGAGGGGTTAGTGTTAGGGTTAGAGTTAGGGTTAGGGAGGGGGGCAAGAATGGAGGAAGGAAGGACTGTATAGAGGGAAAAGAGGGGTGGGAGGGGTGAGGGGGAAGGGGGAAAAAATAACAGAATGAATCAAACAACATTACCCTATGTAAATTTATGATTACACAAATGGTATGCCTTTACGCCATGTACAAACAGAGAAAAAACATGTATCCCATTTGTTTAAAATAAAAAAAAAAGAAATGTCCTTTTTTATACCTTATGATATGCTTTGCTCTGAAATCTGTTTATTCTTAATATAATAATATAATAGCCACTAATTATTAATAATTAATATAATAGCCACTGACTCTATTTTGATTAGTGTAATCTTAACATTTTTTTCTTCATTCCTCTTCTTTTAATCTATTTTGTCTTTATATTTAAAGTGGATTTCTTGTGGACAACATATAGTTAAGTCTTAGGTTTTTTACCCAATCTAACATATTGCTTTCTTTTAATTGGGCTTTTAAGTTCATTGTTCATTTCCATTTAATAGGATTATTGCTACAGCACTTAAATCTTTCATCTTGCATGTGTGTGTGTGTGTGTGTGTGTGTGTGTTTATATATATATATATATATATATATATATATAGAGAGAGAGAGAGAGAGAGAGAGAGAGAGAGAGAGACAGAGAGAGAGAGAGAGAGAGAGAGAGACAGAGAGAGAGAGAGAGACAGAGAGAGAGACAGAGAGAGAGAGAGAGAGAGAGAGACAGAGAGAGAGAGTGCTTGTTACATCTGTTTTGTTTTGTTTTTGATATTGGGGATTGAACCCAGGGGTGCTTAACTGAGCCATATCCCCAGCCCCTTTATTAAGAAAATATTTTATTTAGAGACAGGGTCTCACTTGCTTAAGGCCTCACTAAGTTGCTGAGGTTACATTTGAACTTGTGATCTTCCTGCCTCAGCCTCCCAAGAAGTCTCTGGGATTTCAGGCATGTGCCACTGCCTGGCATTACATCTGTTCTTAATTTTCTTTTTCCTCTTTTTCTGGATTGAGATTTTTTACAAAATGATTTACTTTATTTCTTTTGCAGGCCTACTTGTTACAGTTTTTTTTTTTGTTTGTTTGTTTTTTTTTGTGGATTTAAAGGGTCACAGTGTACTTTTTTCTTATTACAGTCTACCTTTAAAGGATATTATACCACTTCACATAGAATAAAAGCCAATACCATTTCTTGCTTCCTGGCCTTTCTCATATTGTTGTCATATATTTTACTCCTACATGCTATAAATCCTATAATTCACTGTTATTATCTTGATTTCAACAGTCTATTACCATTTAAAGAGGTCTAAACAATATAAAAAGTTTTAGTCACTAATCCACATGCTTACCATTTCCACTGTTCTTTATTCCTTTGTGCATATCCAGGTTTCCATCTGGTATCATATTTTATTTTTATTTATTTTTTTGCTCAAGGACTTCCTTTAAAAAATCTTATAGCATGGATTTGCTGTGATGAGTACTTTTAGATTTTGATATTTTAAAAATCTTTATTTTTATTCCTTTTCGAATGATATTTTCTGTGTGTATAATCCTGGGTTAAGTTATTTTCTTCTAATATTGTAAAGATGTTGCTCCACTATCTTTTGCCCTTAACATAATTTCTGATAAAAAGTCTACTACTCTGCTTCTTCTTATTCTATAAATAATGTATTTTTTTCTTTTAGATGCTTTTAAGATATTCTCTTATCTCTGGTTTTAATCAATTTGATTATAATGCCCACTGGTGTATTTTCTGTTTATTTTATTTGAAGTTTGTTGAGGTTCTTGGATTTGTGAGTTTATAGTTTTCATCAAATTTAGAAATTTTGAGTATTTTTTCTTTTCTCTTTTTCTTTTGGGGGGTGGTGAGAGGGGTACCAGGGATTGAATTTAGGAGCACTTGACCACCGAGCCACATCCCCAGTCCTATTTTGTATTTTATTTATAGACAGGGTCTCACTGAGTTGCTTAGCGACTTGCTGTTGCTGAGGCTGGCTTTGAACTTGTGATCCTCCTGCCTCAGCCTCCTGAGCTGCTGGGATTATAGGCCTGCACCGTGATGCCTGGCTCTGGCCATTTTTTCTTCAAAACTTATTTGTCCCTTCCTCCTTTGTTTTAGTGATGCTAACGGTATGTATATTGAACTGACTAAATTTTTCTCACAGCTCACCGATGCTTTTTTTTGTTTCTTTTTGGGTAGTTTCTATTGCTATATTTTTAGGCTTATGAATTATTTCTTCTGTGATGTCCCATTGGCTTCTAATCCTATCTTGGGTGTTTGTTTATTTATTTTGTACTGGGAATTGAACTGAGGGCCCTCTACCACTAAGCCACATCTCAAGCCTTTTTACTTTTTATTTTGAGACAGGGTCTTATTAAGTTACCAAACCTAAATTCCAATTTGCAATTCCCTGCCTTAGCCTCTTTTTTCTTTAATATTTTTCTAGTTGTAGACGGGCAAAATACCTGCATTTATTTATTTATTTATTTATTTTTATGTGGGACTGAGGATTGAACCTAGTGCCTCACATGTGCTAGGCAAGCATTCTACCAGTGAGCTACAACCTTCCAGTAATTGTAGTTGCATGCCTCTCCAAGGACTCCAGTGTATTTTTTAATGTAAGTAATTGTAGCTCTAATCTTTAGAAATTTTATTTCAGGTAGGTATCTTCAATGCTTTTAGCTATTATGCTCAATATTTTTCTAGCATCTTGAATATATGGAATGAAAGTAGAACTTTTAATGTTCTTATCTACTAATTCTATCATTTATATTATTTCTTGATCCATTTATTTTGGTTGAATTTTTTCTCCTCATTAGCTAATTTTCCTGCTTTTGTTTGCATGCCTGGTAGCATTTGATCAGATGCCAGATTCTAAATTTTATGTTGTTGAATACTGGGTACTTGTATTGCTATAAATATTCTTGAGCTTTATCCTGAATATAGCTAAGTTATTTTGAAAATGTTTGATCCTTTCTGGTCTTGCTTTTATATTTTTGAGAAAGACCAGAGCATTACTTAGTCAAATTTTACTCAGTTATTTGAAGCAAAATCCTCCTTAATACTGTATCACATACTCTATCGCATATTTCTGTGACTTTCTTAAGACTGAAAGGAAAGGGAACTATTCCTTCAAAGCTTGTAGAAGCTTTTTTTTTTTTAATATTTGTTAAGATTTTTATTTGTAGAAGCTTTGAAGAACAATTCATAGATTGTTCTTTCTAATCCTTTCTGGTGACTCCTTCTGCTGAAGACTCAAGAGGATCCATTCTGCAAATATTTATCAAACACCTAGTATATGCAAGGATATCACAGGCCCTGAAGATACAGAAATAGAAGTTGGAATCAGTTCACTCTATTCTTCCATCCCTTCCTGAGAGTGACTTTCAACCATTTTTTTAAGCACAGAAGAACTTAATTTGCTATCTTTGTCATCCAAATAACCTATATATTCAGTAATGGTGAGCCTTTGTCTGTAACTTGTATCTATCTCTACATAGTAACCTGAATCTCTAAAAAACAGTCCCCACTTCTCAAAGCTAAAACTTGCCTGTACCATAGAAGTAGGATAAAAATGCCTACATTTGGTCTGTAGAAATCTAGTCCAGTATCCCTTATCATATGATTTCAAACAAATCCTTAATGGAAACCAGTTTGTATCTTCTAAACCAGTTTGAATACTTCCAAATGTCAGAACTTTCCCTGCTGCAGCTGGATTTTGCCCAAGCTTATTATCACCAATATTGAACTTACAGGCTTCAAAGCTTAGAAAAAAATATTGATAACCTCTTGCCCTTCATATACTCTCAAAAAAGGAAAAAAAAATAAAGAAAAAGAAAAACATGCCAGTTAAATAGCTTCAAAGCAAACAGGTCATTTTAAGAAAAGACATCCAATTATGTAGACTCTGATTACTGGTATAATTTAGAAGTCTTAAGAAATTCAACAACTTCAGCTCAAAACAATGAAACAGAAATGTTGAAGGGAAAATCACCCCTAAACTCAACATGGCTACAGATGCAAAGAACAAGAAGGTTTACTGATTCACGATTCCTTCTGTTCAGAGTCCCTAATGCCAAAGATCTGAAACTAAATATTAAAGCAAATACTGCTTTGTAAATTAGAATTCATAGGAGGAAGCTATTTTTCAATGACAAGATTTTTACATTTGATTTTTCAATTTTTTGAAACCTGAACTTTCCATAGACATAGAACTGAAAATATAATCCTATAAGGAAAACTTTCCATTCTATGTCATACATATTTTGTTTATGTAAGTCAAATATGAGAGCTGGCCCTTCAACCAATAGCCACTGATTTTGAGGTCATCTGGGGAATACGATCTTTTTATCAATAAATTCTTTCTCATAAGAATAAGAAGACTTTCTGGACAATACATTTTGTACTATAATAAAACAACTTCTAGTCTTATTTCTTTCACCTAGCAACAGCTTGAAACTGTGTGCTCAATTTGGAAAATCCTAAAAGGAATGACTACTCCCATGGTGATCTTGACATTAAAACTCTAAGAAGAAACTTGCCAGTTCTCAGCAATTTAACTCTGTTAGAAGGAGCTCCAAGTAGAAACGATGGGGGATTCACATACAAATAGATGGTGTTAACCTGTATCAAGTAAGGGAAAGGTAAGCAATATACATCAGGTCATCGCATTGTCTGCCAAACATATAGGTTGCTCAAGAAACTGAGAGTGTTAATTCACCTCCTACCAAAATACTCATGGGGCATTTTTTATGATTAATGAATATCTTCATTAAAGAAGGAATGACTGAAAGAATTAAAGGCTTAGGTGGTAAGGTGAAGTGAAATCTCCACTTGATTTTTTAAAAAGAAAAAGACAATGAGAGGAACAGTTTGACCATTTGAAGTATCTGCACTCTGTATCCTATTAATAAACTAAAATAAAGGAATAAAAAGGGCAATGGGATATCCTAAAAGGCATCTCAGTTAGACAAGTAACTCTTGTGTTAATCACAAATGGAGTTTCACTTAATGGGTGAAACTAATCTTTAGTTAGCAAAATCACTTAAAATACAAATACATTTTCCAAGCTGTGGGAAAAATTTTTTTCTAAAAAATAATCCAAGAGACAATTACACTAAAAAAAAGCAATTCACTCACAGATTCCTTTCCCATTTTCTTTTGTAGTCGTGTTTGCCACTGGACAGCTTGCATGACTATGGCTTCCCACCTTCTTTCAAGATTTACAATGATCAGCTGCATGGGCTGGTGGTCTGCATTCAGATTGCAGGTCTCACGGTCATCCAGTAGATGCTGGCATAATCGCAAAATGGAGGCCACTCCTCGACGTCGCTGCTTTATTTCACGACAGAGGGACTGCAACACAGAGAAAGACCAATATCTGAACGTTTACAGGGCAGAGTTCCCTAAAACATGAAATGCTCACTTCCACCATAATTTTGAATTTTAATGATAAGCTAGTTAGAAACACAGGACAAGAAGGGCCCTGGAGTCTCTATAGACGGCTAACTAATGCTGGAGAAATTAGCTTCATTCTTTTCCTCTTCCCTTTTTCACTTATTTCTTCCTCTAAAATGTAGGTTCCCACCTTGACACCTAGGTAATTAACAATTTCTAACCTAATGAAGTACATTATTTAGGGCATGTGAATGCCAAACAGATTGACATGCTTTCTCAAGGTCAAAGGAAACAAAAAAGATTGAAATATCCTCCACAATAAAATGGACTTTTTCCAAATTAGTTTCTAAATTCTTTGAAAAGAACAAGTTCAGTTTTTTACTGGCTGAGAATAAATTAAATAAGGGTGCAAATAATTTTTATATATAAAAGCTATTATCTGAAAAAGAAAAAAGATAAACGGTATTTGTCTTCCGAAGCTTGATTAACAAAGCAATAATGTTCTGAAAACAGAAATTAAGATACTGGATTATTACTGCACAATTTGTTGGTTGCTGTGTTTCTTTTAATAGACATCGCACTATTTAAGAAGGATATGCACGCATCAAAATAGCATTTTGCCCCCAGAAGCATTTGTATTGCTGCAGTGACCCTAAGCTGAACAATTCAAGCAAAATAGTGGGTACACATGTCTAAAAATATTATATCCTTTCTTTGCCTACGGATAGTGTGTAAGTGATATTCTAATTCAAAGCCTTCAGGAGAAATGATGATTATATCCACAAACATCACTGAATTACTAATCTCCCTCTACTGCCACAATTGGACTGTTCTAACAGTTAACAGATTGCTTATTAATCAACAAGGGTAAACAAGACAATGCAATTTCATTTAGTGTGAGAGTTTTAATGCCTGAAAGTATTTGTGCTTAAAATGTTAATCTAGATAAGGCTTCATTAGAAGAAGTCTTAAAATGATTAAGTGCAGTTCATTGAAATGTGCATGGAGTAGGGGTAGTAGATCAGCAGGTGGACATTTCATACAGATGTTCCACTTATTGATATAATGCATGCTATAGCCATTTAAATGACCGTAACTCAGTAATAGCTGGAATTCTATTATTTCTATAATGAGAGAACCCTGTACCTTTAATATTTCTGAATTTTAAATAAGGTGAATGACAAATTCCTAAACCTCTATTTATGGCAAAATATGACGAGGAATTTTATTATTCAATTTATACCACTGCAGTAGTTTCAGTTACGTTTCCTGGATTTACCCTTATTTATTTTCCTACATTTCATTACTATTTTCCTATATAACTCCTGATATAAACACCAGGTCTGACAAATTTCTTTAGTGATACTATTCATTAGTTCACTGCTAATTGAAGGGAAACTCCTAGACATTCAAAGATAAAATTTGAGAGCCCATTAAAGCAACAGCATTGTTTCCATCTTCTCCTCCAATTTTGACAGCTGTCCCTTCTCAATCCACATGCATATTCTCTCTCTCTTCTCTCTCTCTCTCTCTCTCTCTCTCTCTCTCTCTCTTTCTCCCCCCCTCTTCTCCCCCTCTCTCTTTCTCTCTCTCTCTGACACACACACACACACACACACACACACACACACATACACACACCCCTACATATCCTATACACTATTACTCAACAACAAATGTTGAGCAGTCCAAATTACAAAGTCCACCTCATACTTGTCAATTTTTGGCCCAATACTGAATACTTCAAGATAATATCACCAGTTGAAATTGGTTCAAATGCTTCCTAAGGAAATGCATACTGAGAATTTTGCTTTTTGTTTTGTGGTTAATTTATTAAAAGTAAAGGGCAGGAAAAATCAAAAGAGATGTTTTGTGTCATGGTCCTGGATTTTTAAAACCACTCTTTGAAGTTAAATAGAACAGTTACTGCATTTCTCAATCCAACAAAAAGTCCTCAAGTTCTTAGCCTAAGGAAAATTTACAATGAATTGCATTAAAGGTGTATGGAGTCAGCACAGGCCATACAAGGTAACATCTGCAAAGTGCCCATATGGGCTTCATTCACCCTCACAGGCATTTTTGAAGTTCTGAAACAGGACACCTGAGGTTGCTAGGGGAAATTTTTATAGATATCATTGGCCATAATCTTTGTAAGTATCTAAATATTCAGAAAACCCCCACCCCTCATCTTAATTCACATGAATTAAGATGAATATGGTGGTTTAAAAATGTAAAAGCAGTTACTATTGATATTCACTATCTGATTTTTGGATCTTCACAATTCTACACTTTTTTTAACTTTAAATATCTAAAGGGTTTAGTCTGCATTCTGGATTAATAAGTTATTCTATATGTGTACTCTTCAAAAGGAGAGGAAAATTGAAAATTTTACATGGTCAACATATTTTCAGTACTTTTTTTTAATAGGAGTTATAACTGACAAAATAACATTCTTCTACACAAATGTGTTTCCATGACAACATTAAAATATACAAATTTATTTATAATCACAAACACATACAAATAAAATCAGTGGATTTGATGGTGATGTTTCTCAGAATCAGTAGTTTATATTACTTCCATGATAAACTATGCACAGAGAAATGATAAATATAACTACATAGGATTATTATGACTATTTTTGTCTTACATTTCAGAGAGATGTGCTTCTAAACAGAAAACCAACCTAAGCAATTTAAGTAAGGCACAGACATAAGACAAACTTATCTTTATCTCCCTCTTCTCTGCTACTCTGACCTCCTCAAATATGTACTGCACCTTCAATTTGCAAAGTACTCTTTCAGGAATGAAGGTTTCAAAAATGAACAAGCTACTGCTCCTTTCCTCAAGGAGCTGAAAGTCTACTGGAGGTGAACTATACCAACAAGTATAACCATAAATTGAGTATAACACAGAGATGGAAGCGACTCTGTGCAGGTCAATATTGGAGGAACTAATGAAATCTTCAAGGAAATGGTAGAATCCAGAAGGTACAAGATAAAAGATGGGTGATAGTAGTTGTAGGGATAGAAGACCCAGAGACATATGAAGGTGGAAAACAAGCTTTAACAACTAGCTTTGGGTGCTTCATGTGTTGGGAAAAATGAGAGAGCAAAGTGGATGGAAAAGGAGTTATGGCATAGAAAAGTTTGGAATGCCTTCTATTATTGCTAATTTTGAAGCATTTTCCTTAATATCTAATGAGGTCACACTGGTTCCTATGCATGGTCATATTGCTCTCCCAGAGAAGTATAAGACAAGAAGAGGGAAAGGAAATTCAAAAGAAAGAAAAGCATAACTAATTTCAATATGTCAAAGAAAAGTTTTCCAAATATTTAGCTATCTTTTGGTACCCTTTTGGCAATATTTCTGCAAGGCTACCTCTATTAGTATAGAGGTCAATTATCTTAGCGTCATCTCAGAAACCCAATGGTTAGGGTGTACTTTGGTGTGCTACTTTTAAATTTCTAATGACCCATTCTATTTACTTATGTTTCTATTCATTTTCCTCCTTTTTCTAAAAAAGGCAGATTTGCTATAAAAATGAGAAGCATAAAAAATAAAATAAAAATTCTTACGTCTATTTTTCCTTTACAAAGATCAGATCTACACACTCTAAACACATTTTTTCCCATCGAAAGGGCTCACATTATAAGAGAGTTGCTAACAGGAAGATTTTTGTTATACATTTATAAGCTGTCGATCTGATTTCTAATTCACCAATGGTGGTTTACAAGGGTGTTTTTTGGTTTATCTCCTGACATCCTTGGTCAATTTTTCAGCTGTTTAAATCATTCATATACTGAATCAAATGTGACAAAATTATTACTGTTCCTGGATTCAGTATAATGTCATTGAAGGTAAGACTTTCAGTGCTGCTATTTTATTCTTCATTATATCTCAAATGTATCACAAATGCTAATGTTTTACATAAAAATATTATATTTACTTGTAGGTACACATACTTGATATTGAACAAATGTAATCTACTTCACATGATGATGTAAATAAACTTACAATAAAAAGAACAACTACAATTAGTTCAAGAACTGTTACAATAAATAAAAGAGAGAGATGAAGAGGAAAACAATGGTTCAAAAACACCAAAACTCAATATACATTAAAAACAGAAAAAATCTAACTGAGAAACTCCACAAAATTTGTCTCCAAAATCTCTTATGTAATTTTATTCAGCATATTAATTTAATATCATTAGGTAGGTCAATATAAAAAAAGTGATAGGACTTTAGGTAATATGAGATTTGAAATGGAAACTATGAAGCAGTTCCATTTATAAAGGCAAACATTACTTCTAGATTGATCACTTATTTACCAATACCTATTTTTTTTAATTTGTTCTTTCTAGTTCAACATGACAGTAGAGTGTATTTTGACATATTATATATGCATAGAATAAGCATAACTTGTTCCAATTAGGATTGTTGTTTATGTATATGATGTAGCATTACTTTGTTTTTAAATTTTCTTTTTAGTTGTAGATGGTCACAATACCTTTATTTTTTATTTTTAAGTGGTGCTGAGGATCAAATCCAGTACCGCACATATGCTAGGCAGGCGTTCTTCCACTGAGCTACAACCCCAGTCCTGATGTGGAGTTACTTTCGTCATGTATTCATATGTAAGGATAGGAAACATATGTCCAATTCATTCTACTGTCTTTTCTATTCCCAGCCCCGCTCCCTTCCCTTCATTCCCTTTTTTTTATGAAATGGGCAGTTGCCTTCTCTTTGTCTGTCACCTGTGACCAAATTTTCTAGAGCAGAGGCCCTCAGAGTCTTATTCCCAGGTCAAGGAGTATTAGCATCACCCAGGAATTGTTAGAACTGCAAATTCACTGGGGCCACACCATATCTTCTGAATCAGGAACTTTGGGGTGAGGCCCAGTGAGGTATGGTCAAACAAGCCATACAGGTGATTCCCCTACATGCAAAAATCTGAGAAGACAAGTCCACAGGAATAGAGAAACTTAGTTTTCAGATAAAAGCATCATGTCAAATAGATACTTTTATTAGTATAAAAACAGAAGTTATAAATCCTGATTCCAAAATAAAACTGAGGTAAAAGTCAAAGGACTACGATAATGAGTGATTAATCTTTTTCTTATTGTCATCAAATGACAAAAATATAAATAAATGAATGAATCAATGCAATAGTTCAGATTTTGAATGTTCCCCAAAGACCCATATTTGGTTTGTTCTCTAGGGTGATACTACTGGGAGGTGGTGGGGGCCTTTAGGAAGTGGGTCAAGTGGGAGGCCTTTAAGTTATTTGGGGAATGCCCCTAAAGGGAATTGTAGGACTTTTCCTTGTTGTCTATTTGCTTCCTGGCTAGAAGGTTTGTGGTTTTGCTCCATCACTTGCTAACATCTAGTGTGCTGCCTTGTTACAGGTCCAAAGCAATGGGGCCAACCTGTCATGATCTGGAACTTCCAAAACTGAACCAAAACAAACCTCTTTTAAGTTGGTTATCTCAGGTATATAACTTTTTGTAACAGAAGGCTAACTAATGCAATCAGTGAATAGGTCTTTTCATCCAAACATATCTTTATATTATTAATATTTTCTTGATGATCTCCAAAATTTTCAATGTAATTATCACTGAACCTGTGTTATGTTGTTTTCATCCAATATTAGGGCTTTTACTTCAAATGTCATTTGCTAGTTAATACCTCTAACACATGTGACATTATGCTAAATTAAATAGAAGCCCTGCTAACAGAAAGTTTACACAGTAAAACATAACAATGAAGATGTCTAGGAAGGTAAAAGGGATCATGTGCAGATAATGTTTATGCCTGCAGTCAATGGTCCAATCAGCATGTAGAGGAAGTGGGGAAAATGAGAGGCTTTACTGGCACTCTATACAATTTCAGAAGATGATTTCGATTGGTTAATTCCAGATCATTATTTGGGGGGCAAGTTTAGCAACAGTCATATGAATGATATTTCTTATAGCAATAAACATAATTGAGTATCAGTTATGTGCCAAACACTGTACTTTTCATTACAGGATTAACATTGATGGATGAGAGGCATATAATAAGAAGAGTTACCTCTTCTTAAGATCTTATAATTTGGCTAGAAAGAGAAAATGCTGATTCTTCAAAGTGAGAGGAATAAATGCAAAGCAAAGGTTTTTGATAAGATTTAACTCATCAGGTTGTTATAGGTTTAAAATAAGGTAAGAGAGGTGAAAATGCTTTGTGAATATGATCCAGTGTAAGGTACAAATAATATATATGCTATGTTATGGGAATTTACTTGGGGAATGAGGAAGTCCATTACTAGCTGCAGTATATAGATTAGGATGCACAAATTAGAACTAAGCTGTGTACGGTGCTGAAGATTAGAAAGGAGGAGGGAAGCAACTATAGACATCACAAATTAGACTATGCACAGAAGAAAAGGTCAAGAAACCACAATTTTTGTAACATTTTATCATGGAAGTGCAAGTGGGTATCATGATAATCATTGTTAAACCATCCATTCATTCATCTCAATGTACTTATTGAGTGCCTTATACCATGCCAGGCATTGTTCTCAGTGGTAGGAATATAGTAGTATACAAAGTCCACAAGATTTCTTATTCATAGAACTTACATTTTAATGTGTGCAGGTGTGGGAAGCTAGAAATAAAACATAAATAAATATTTAAAAATATCAAATAGTGACAAGAGTTATAAAATAAATTGGGGGACAACAGAAAGTAGATGGGGAGTTACTTTAGATTGGATCTAAAGTAACACCATACAATAACAAGTTCAGATGTACAAACAAAATGTGACTTAGTGTTGTGATGCTGCAATAGTTTAGATAAAATAATGTTTATAAAATCAAGGCTAATATATTTCATAAAAGTCTTATTTTATGATTAAATATGGGGTGTTAATGATTAAAATTGAATGCTTATCAATAAAATAAATGCAGTTTAAAGGTCATTGGTGCAATTAAATAATGAAACAATAGTCTTTACAAGAAATGTTGCTGGGACAACTTATCCACATGTAAAAGAATGAATTGAATCCCAACTTTGTACCACATGCAGAATTAACTAAAGACGAATCATAGACCAAAATGTGAGAGCTAGAACTATAAAATCAGAAGAAAAGAGGAGTAGGTGTTCATTACCTTGAGTTAGTCAGTGTTTTCCTAGAATGACGTGAAAAGTGGAAAAGATTTTTGACTTCCTAGATGTACCACCAAAGTACAAGCAATTTTTGGATTTCTTAAAACTTTTGAATTTCAAATGACTCCATTGAAAAAGTGAAAAAGCTAAATGCAGTGGTGCACGCCTGTAAGTCCAGCAGCTTGGGAGGCTGAGGCAGGAGGATCACAAGTTCAAAGCCAGCCTCAGAAAAAGCGAGGTGCTAAGCAACTCAGTGAGACCCTGTTTCTAAATAGAGCTGGGGATGTGGCTCAGTGGTCGAGTGCCCCTGAGTTCAATCTCCAGTACAAAAAAGCAATGACAACAACAACAACAAAAACAGTGAAAAGACAACTCACAAAATGGGAAGAGATATTTCAACATTATATACCTGATTAAGGATTTACATCCAAAATATATTTAAAAATTCTTACAATAAAGTTGTTTAAATGGGCAAAGTATTTGACTAGACAGACATTTCTCTGAAGACATAAAATGGCCAATAAACATGAAAAGAACTTCAACATCATTAGCCATCAGGAAAAGGCAAATCTAAAACATACCTAGATAGCATTTTGTCCCTACTAGGTTGTCTAAAATAAAAAAGACAGAAATAATGAGTGTTGACAATACTAGAGAATTTGGAACCCTCATACATTGTTAATGGGATTGTAAAATGGTGCAGCTACTTTAGAAAACAGTATGACTTTTTGTCCAAAATTTAAACACAGACTTACTTTAAGATCCAGCAACCCCACTCCTAGGTATATACTCATGAGAACTGAAAACATATGACCACACAAAAGCCTGGGCACAGTATTTATAACAGCATTATTCATAATAGCCCAAAAGTATAAACAACCCAAACATCTATCAATTGATGAGTGAATAAACAAAACATAGCATACTCATATGACAAAAAATTATTTGACAATAAAAAGGAATGAAATATTGATACATACTACAATATGGATGGACCTTGTGAACATTATGCTAAGTGAAAAAAGCTACACACAGAAGGTCATATATTACCTGACTCTGTTTATATGAAATAAATTACGTGACTCCGTTTATACCAGTCATTATGGTTCTGCTGCTATGGGTGGGTGCAAGGATTAATACACTTACAAATACAAACTTAGAGTTTCCCCCCACTTTTTTTTAACTCTCTTTCAGATCCAGACTTCTTTGTATACTTTTGTGTTTGTTTTATGATAATTCTAGAAGTAGGACAGCTATATTAAAAATCGCACTTCATTATTATATAGCAGAATGCCTACTTCTCATGTTATTGAAGGAAAACACTGACTAACTCAAGGTAATGAACACTTACTCCTCTGTCTTCTTCTAAGATTTTTATAGTTCTAGCCCTCACATTTTGATCTATGATTCATCTTTAGTTAGTTTTACATGTGGTACAAAGTTGGGATTCAATTCATTCCTTTACATGTGGATATCCAGTTGTCCCAGCACCATCTCTTGTAAAGAATATGCTTTTCTGACTTGATTGTACCTAGTATTGATTATAACAAACCTACAAATCTTGGGATAGAGTCATTACTACAAACCTATAGAGACATTCTGCTATATGATAATAAGATAGTAAAATTTTTAATATATTTGTCCTATTTCTAGAAATATCATGAAACATAAACAGAAAAAATACACAAAAAAGACTGGGTCTGGAAGAGTAGTTGAAACAAATGTAGAAAATGAAGAATTTTAATTAAATCAAATTATTTCAGTGAAGAATTTCATACATGATTATTTACATCTTATAAAACTGTACTCTGTTGCATTATTGGTGTCAGTTCAAAAATGGGAGACCTGACACACTGGGTGTACTTCATGTAGTTTACCAAAGATCATTCCAAGTTGATTACATGTATCCGAACCAAAAGTAGATAAAAACAATGCTATCTTCAACTATTTCATCAAGACTTGCTTGAAAGCAAAAACCAACAATCATCGGAATTTATCAATTACTATAGCACTATTCTTAAAGAATTTTCTTAAGTTATTTTCACTCCCTGTACTAATGAATAACATTTTTTATGTGTATGTGCCATGAATTTTTAGGTACTTTGTATGTATTGACTCATTTCATTGCCACAGCCACACACACACACACACACACACACACACAATGTATGTGCACGCACACACGCACATACACACAAACACACATACAGAAAGAGAGAGGGAAAAAGAGATTATCATCTAGTTTACAAATGAGGAATTGGAGATAAGGGGAAGTTGAATAACTGATCAGAAGTAATAAACAGCAAAGGCAGAATTTTAACCCAGGAAGTCTGAATTCAAAGTCAATTCATAAAACAAACAACAAACAAACAAACAAACAAAAAAACTATGATACATAGTTTTTTCTCTTCATAAGAAATATGAAGAAGTTTTTAAGATGTCTACATTTTCAGACTAACTAGATTCTGACTTCTAAGTAGATGTGGCCACAGCCATAAAGTTATTGTTTCTAAGAGAGCCAACAACCTCCTCCTGTAAACATTTCAGAAACCCAATCTTTTAAAGACCCATTTCTAGGTCCTCAAATACACAAGAGCTAGTTATATGCACAATACTTAAACCCAGGTGACTATGAGAGCATGGGTAGAAAAAAAATCAAATCATTAGTTAAACAAATATGTATGGCATACATATTATAATGGAAACTATTCCAAGTGCTTGAGAAACATCAGTGTACAAAACAGGCAAAACCTTCTTTTGAGGACCTCATATTCTAATAGGAAATGTACTATCTCTCAAAAAAGGTATAAATTATACAAATAATAAAGAAGAGATTGAACAAAGGTAGAAAATGTTCATTAGGAAATGATCATTAACATTTCCAGCAATGGGTCAGCAGTTCTTTTGATAACAAGAAAACCACTCTCAAAAAAATTATGTGCTTAACTATATGTAGAGTATAAATGTTGCAAATAAGAATTTCCACCCTAGAATTGTGAAGAAGCAATTATTCAAAACAAACAAAAAGTTAAAATACCTCAAATGAAGTATGAATGATGACTTGCATTTTTTTTAAATATAGCAAATGACATCTGGGTATCTTAACTGATTCCAAACTTAAAAAACAACGTCAGCCAATATAGAGATCCAATTCAGTTGCAAACTCTGGGACTTAATCTATACTGAAGCTAAATATTCTATAAGCATGCAGTGAAGTGCAAAAAATAGCAATTGAAAAATGACATGATTAAATGGCACGACATGCAATCATTTGCTCTCAATTATATCAATGTATCTTCTTCATTTCTAGGAGTCAGGCAGAAATATTGTTTTTTAAATGCCTCTATTAAATTGGTCACCAATAATAAAATAGATGAGAGTCCTAATAAGCTCATTTACATAACATACATCATACAGTACAAAACTATTCTCTCCAAACAGTTTTACTCATAGATTTGTCTCCTGGTTGTCATGAGTCTTTGCTACATTAGCAGTTTTTTAAAGCATAATACTGCCTTCAGGACCATTTGTAGAAAAATGTTTATAAAACTTTTCTAGTTAACCCTTGGCAGGATCCTTATTGCTAATTATGGAAAAGGTATTGATATAATATCTTGGCTGTCACATTCTATTATGGTGATGGTAGAAGCAGAATCTAGGTCTGACATTTTGGAAATATCATCTAATTGCAAGTCAGAAACAGAGAATGACAGTTTTAAGTAGATTATAACTTCTTTCAAAATAACAAACTGGTTTACTTAATATAAAAGCTAGATTTTAAAAATAGTATTAAAACCTCCTGAATTCATTCACCAAGCACATCTCTATCAGCTCATTGGAAAAGAGCAGGTTGTATGTCAAAACAGTTTTGAAACTGTACATGACAGTATAAGTCCAGATTCAAACACTGAATTATTTCTTATAACCACTTAAAATCAAAATATTTCCCGTGAATATTTTCATTTTTAAGAAAAATCTCCTCCCCTCTATTCATTCACCTTATCAGCAGAAAAGAGAGGCCCAAAGACAGTAAGGTCACCTTCCAGGCCCTCAAAAGCCAGCCCTTTTGACCTAGAAAAAGATTCTACTTCTCTTGCAATCTAGTATACTCACCAATCAATCTGAATCACTGAAGGTCACCAGGAATATTAATTAATACTGTAAATTCTTAGAGACCCTTCAATAAGTGATGTTATCGAGGGCAAGATAATTGTTTTATAAATATTCATGTTTGTGTTTAATAGTTTGTACCTTCATCTGATAGAAAAATATATAGTAAATTTTACTTATGAGGGAACACTTCTATACCTCTAGGCTTTTTTTAGTTGTAAGATAAAATATAAATATATAATAAGCATTCTAAAAATGCAGATCCCGTGTTATTCTGTGAAAGTGTTGTTTTATCCCTATGTGGCACTCCTTAATTTCTTTGTTATTTTCTCTATACTAGGTTAAGTACTTTTAAATATGTTTGTTTTTAAGAATCAAGCTCAGTGGTTGTGTGCTTAGTTCATATTCACATGTAATTAGTAATATGTTATATACTTCCTTTTCTAAATTAAAAACACTATTAAAATTCCAGACATACAAAACAATATGAAGATTAAGTTACTCTAAAGAAAACTGTAATAGCTTACAGATTGCTTGTATCATTACTAAAATGCTGGTACCTATTATGGAGTCTCCCTGGAATAAAGAATGTACTTTTGGCAATAATCTTTTAAAAACATGTCCATTATGTTAAGATGCTAAACTAGTCTGCAATTACAGAAAGGTAACTTTTAGCAATAAGGGGAAAAGGGTGCTGGATATAAATGCAACTTAACTATTATACTACAAAATACCTTTTTTCAACTCCCACAATCATTCTTTTCATAAGCAGATAAAACATTAATTGTCATTTATTTTTACCTATTATATTTATAATACCCACTGAGGTTTTCTCTCATTGATTTCACAGGACTCACTTCAAAGTAATTCTTGGGAATGGATAAAGGTGATGTTTTTTTCTCTAGATTATCTGTTGGTCCCAGCTACCTAAAATCATCTTTGTTTTTAGTGGATCTTGAGAATTCACTGACCAGATCAAAGGATATCCAGGACAGACTGCAGGAAAAGTAGGAAAGAATTCTGTATAACAACATACAGTGCAATACTGTATCCATTTTGTAAAATCTTTAAGAAAGGGCTTGTCATAAAGCCCATACCTGGAGAATGAAGTAGCATTAAGAAGGAAAGCTAGAGAACACAGGAGCAAGGGTGAACCAAGGGGAATTTCAAAGGATAATGTGAAACACACAGCCAACCTGACTCAAGGGGAAAAATAGACTATTCAACTAATTAATTTCACGAGTTGCTCAACCATACTGCATGGTATTTTTCTCACTCTCATCTGCATACAGTTGGCTATACTTCACCACTCTCCTCTTATCAAGCCTGTTTTTCCAGACTTGTCTCTGGCTTTTAAAAATTTCCTGTGAAGACATTCCTGGGCTCATCACAAAGCTCAGTCTTACCTGAAGTACAAAAGTTAAGAACTAATATTTTAGGGAAGCATTCCTAGGATTCTAGAACCTTATAGATGGACAAAATGGGATTCAAGAACTCGAGGAGCATATGAACAATGAGGGAATAGAGTCAGATCTGGGTAATAAAATTTCTAAAGAGGAAGAAAATGACGCTAGGGAGAAAAACTCAACATTAAAAAAGACCCCCTTTTTTAGTAGTCATTTAATACTCCTGATCTAGAAATGCCAAAGGCATAGACGGCTTTATACATTTTATATTTTTTATTTTATTTCCATAGCACCTAAAATACACAGGACAACTTCTTATGAGTTTGGACCACTGGGAATTTGCCTCTTAGCCCCTTCTTTTGCATTTGTGGTAGAAGCCAGGGCATCTTGACTTCTTTTCATAGGTTTTCAGTATTCCCAGATGTGTAGTAATACTAACCACACTGTCAGGGTCATTTTGAAGTTCAACTAATCTATAATAGCAAATCACTCTTCCACTACTATGTTAGGTGGTAAAGAGACACTGACTACATATTAACCAACCAGTAAATTGCTATGATGATTATTTAGCTTAAAGCAGCATTCCAGAAATTTGTGAAATGGAAATGAAAGAAATTCATTCTTTATCTCATAGCTAAAACAAAGTGGAGGTCCAAGAACATTTTCTTAAATGAAGCCAGTTCTCCTTTTAAAGGAATATATTTTCTTCTCTTCTGGGAAGAGATACCATATCTCCTGATTGTTGTTCCCCCATCCCCTCCAAAAAATTGAATACATGGGGGTAGTTCTCTTATTCATTCTATGTAATATTTTGTCAGCAAGACAGACTATTTAAGTCATCTAATCACGAAGGTGTTTTAGTTTATATTCAGTTTATATTTAGAAGCAACTTGGAATAAGGAAGAAACCAAAACTTAGGATCTCCACTAGTTTGGCAATAACTATTTGTGTGATAGCAAGTAAATCACAAAACTTCTTAGTGTCCTGAATATCCTCTTTTTAAATTTCAATGATCCTTTGGCCTCTAACATCTTCTGGCATTGGCATTAAATACTGCATAACTTGTACTGGGTCAAGAAAAATATCATATGGTGGTCTGTGATGGACATTTGGGAGGGGTTACTGAGGATGGAACCCAGGGGCACTCTACCACTGAGCTACATCTTCAGGCCCCTTTATATGTTATTTTGAGACAGGGTGATCCTGCTACCTCAACCTCCTAAGTAGTTGGGATTAAAGGTGTGTGCCACCACAACCACCCTGGAATGGACTTTTAAGAAAATTATAAAATAAAATTTTGAATACCTCTACAATAAGTTACAAGGTGATTCTCATCTTTTCTAATGAACTTCTTGGGGGTGACAGAATATTAATTTCATTTTTATGCCTTTGTAATTTTCTTTTATTTTCCTTTTTGATGACTTTAACTGTGGTCAGCTGCTTTAACTGGATAGGTGTGAGGTGCAGATAGCCGAATAAAATGACCCCTCAGATTCTACTCATGTCATGGTTATGTTCTAACATCTTCGAAGTCTAACCAAATAACTTTATAATAAGAATCACACACCTGAGCAAAGTACACACGACTGAAATTTTAACTTCCACTGTTGTGTTGGTAAAATGTTGAAGTCTGTTGTACCAGTATTTTATTGAGAATTAAGACAACATGGTTGAATGGGTACTCACTGGCCCTCTTGCTTGTGGTCCTGACTGACAAATAAAGGAATGAATGGATCTTTAACTATCCCTCCGATTCCTAAAAGTCATTTCTCCTGGTCATTTTTAGAAAAGGAGGATGGCAAAAAAGGAAAGAGGAACTTGAGTTACTGCCCTGCCTGTGCTTCTCAAAGGAGCTTTCAATATAGAACTGTCAGTCTCATTTTACATTTATCCTCATGACATTAAATTCAACAAAGAAAGAAAAATCTCCTTGGGGAAGAGAGTGTGGTATTCTAAATGTACAGTGTATAATTTAGGATTTAATCAACACTTTAGAGCATCAGTGAAATTAAGAGAGATAAGTTAGGCTATTTTTTTTTCCAGATGGGAATAATGATTTATGCCTCCACCCTATCTTACAGAGGTTTTGGGAGGATTAATGAGCTAATGTCTGTAAAGCTCTTTAAGCTCCTCATATGGAGGCGCAACATAAACACAAGGTGAAAAATGATAGCAAACTCTATACGCAATTGAGCTCCCAAGGGTAAAGCCCCTGGAAATGAGAAGCTGTTGCAGGTCGAGATGGTAAATACATGAGTTCCAATGCCAGAGGAGTCTTGGTTTGTTGTCATATATATTTTTAAATCTGTTTAAAATAGTCCTTAGTAGTAGTAATAAAGCATTTCAACATTTCCTACTTATCATGGTATCCCTCATGATGATCATTTTTATTTCTATTTGTCAAATGAGATGAGAGTGTTATCTGTATTTTACAGGGGAAAATTGGAATTTGTAAAGTGCAACGGCATCACTGACAATCCTGCACAAGAAATCACTGGCTTGGCAATATTGGATTGTGGCTTTGATTGGGATTCGGAAGATGCAGACTGCCATCTGGCTTTGCTTGTTTTGTCCTGGGTGAGTCATTTAATTTATCAGACACCTAGTTTCTTTCTCTCTCTAAGGAGGCTGAGCTAGCAAGATGATCTTAGGTTTCATCCAGGGATGAAATTCTACATCCTGCTCTGTACTTTAGTATCTATCTAGTGACTTCAAGGCATTGTCTATGATATTATGAAGGACATGCAAAAGAAATAAAACTTCAAGATAGTCCCTACTCTTAAAGCTTAAATTAGTCTGTTGATAGGACACATAATGCACATTTATACATGCTTGAATGAAATAAATGAGCACACAAAAAAATACTGGAACTTCTTTAATCATTTACCTCCAGGACTCCATACATGCACATAGTTTTCTTTTCTTTGCCCCAACTTTACTTCAGATCTGAATTTAGTCACTTACCCTAGGAATTTCCTCATCTCTCCCCATGAGAATATACATGTCCCTCCCCAAGAACGTCCTATGTATATATTCATTTCTATCAAATTACAAGATGCATCCTGTTCTATTTTAAACTGTGTGTTTCTTGGAAGTCATCTCTGAATAGTTCACCACAGTATCCTTAGTGCCCATAATGATACTTGACAAACAAGTTTACTTTAAAACAAAAGGTGTCCAATAAGTGAAAAATATCTCTACCCACACGCCCAGGATAATCTTGAACTGGTTCTTCTTTCTAAACACCAAAATCCCTTCATCCTTATACACTTTCTATTATTTTTAATGCCTTTGTTGAAGATTCTCGTTTCATTCACAGGGGAGTAGAGGGTGATACAGAGGCAACAGGTATCATTCCAGGGAGAGAGGGGTTCTTTGTAGGAGTGAGATCCAAGAAGTCCTCTTCCCTCTTCCACACCCATACCAGCAAACAGTTACCAAGTCCTGTCATCTCTAACCCTAATGCCTCTTTTATATCTAGCCCCAACAAAGGATGTCAGCAAGATGGCAAAACAGGAATTTCCAGTGCTTTTCTTCTTATAGACCTTCAAAGGAGTTACAAAAAAACAGAGAGATTATAGCACTTGAGCGTTGAAAAGAAATAAGAAGAGAGACATTGTAGATGGGAGTGAGGTTTTGGTTTCACTTTTCCAGTATCACTCCCCTCTCCAAACCTAGGAAGGACATCACAGAGAGATACTGTCTACTAAGGAGAAGAGTGAAATAAGCCATTGACTTTATCTGAGATTCTAGTGTCAGGCCAGGCCCCACAGTGTCCCCACAGGTTCTACCAGACTAGCCCCTGCAGTTCCAGACTATAGTCTGGTACTCATGGACCCAGATACCATACTGACTCCTGTCACCCAGTCTCTAGGCCGTCACCTAAGTCCCAGTTGTGTCTAGCCCTACGGCAATCCCTGTGACCCCAGGATTCATGCCAGCACAATCCAGAAGATCAATGGTCCAATCTATGTCAGTATACCCTAGGGCAACCTCATGGACTCAGTCTTCAGGCCCATTCTAGTACCAGGGTGGCTGGTGTGGCCCTAGACCAGACCTAGAGAACTAGCCTCCAGGCCAACCTCCCATGGACCAAGAATCTAGGTCAGCAGACATAGCTGTAGGCCAGAATCTGCTGACGCACACTTCAGACAAGCTTCTGGACACAGACTCTAGGCTGATGCTAATGGCTTTATGTTCTAGTGGACCCAAGTTCCAGATACATTCTAGCAGACTCAGGGTCCAGATCTGCCACTGGATACTCCATCACTACACTGGTTGTTACATACTCTGGCTGTAGGACCACCTCTATGAACTCAAGGTACAAGCCAGCTCTGGGACCAAGTTCACCCCATGGATTCAGGTCTCAGGCCTATTTCTATGTTCCCAGGTTCCAGGCCCATTCAAGTACTAGGAAAGCCTCACACATAGTGTCAAAACATATGGAACACAGGGGGCCAAGATGGCGGACTAGAGGGCGGCTACATTTCATGCTGCTCCAGGACGCAAGATTCAAAAGAGGAGATAGTGAGAGACTTGGGACCAACTCAAAGCTGCCGGGTGAGTCTCTCCTGTTGGGGAGGCGTCCCGGATGGGGCGGTAGCCCCGGAACGCAGGGAATTTGTGAAGTGGAGTTGCTCGACGAGACGCCCCTCCCCCCGCTGGAGCGGTAAACACTGGGATCATCGTAGAGGAGGCGGCTCGGCACAGCGCTTGGACTCGAGCAGCCGCTGGGGCTCCAGGCGGCTGCCTGGGGAGGAGCTGCATGGCAAGCTGTTTGGACCCAGAACAACCGCTTCTGAACACCGGGGGGTTGCCCGGAGGAAGAGGAGGAGCGCGGCGGGACGCTTGGTTTGGGAGTGACTGCATCAGAACCACAGGCGGTTGCCTGAGGAGGAGCTGCGTGGTGAACTGTTTGAACTCAGAGCGAGCGCTCCTGAGTGCCGGGAGGTTGCCCAGAGGAGGAGGAGGAGCACGGCGTGTTGCTTGACCTGGGAGTGACTGCATCAGAGCTGCGGGCGGTTGCCGGAGGAGGAGCTGCGTGTCGAGCTGTTTGAACTCGGAGCAGCTGCTCCAGAACACTGGTGGCCTGCCTGGAGGAGGAGAGCGGTGGGACGCTTAGTCGGGGAGTGACTGCATCAGAACCACAAGCGGTTGCCAGAGGAGGAGGCGAGTGGTGAGTTGATTGGACTAAAAGGGACCGCTCCTGAACACCGGTGGCCTGCCTGGAGGAGGAGCGTGGTGAGTCACCTGGTCTCGGAGCCACCGCTCCTGAACACCCGGGGGGCTACCTCAAGGAGGAGGAGGAGGAACAGGGCGGGTCACTTGGACTTGGAGTGACTGCCTAGGGCTATGGGTGGTTGGCGGGAGGAGGAGACCCGAAGTGAGTTGTTTGGACTCCTGGTGACTGCGTTGGAAGCCGGGCGGCTGTCCGGAGGAGGAGGTGTGTAGTGGGTCTCTGGGTCTCGGAGCTATTGTACGGGGCTCCAGGTGGTGGCTCAGGGGAGGGGCTGCATAGCCAGGCGATTGGTGCAGAGCAGGGTCCCAGGAGCTAGGTGGCTTCTTGCTGGAAGAGCCACACAGAGACACGCCTAGGGGCGGAGCGAAGTTTCCAGGGCGGCGGGCAGATTCTCTGGGAGAAGCAGCCTAAGGAGACTCGCCTGCGAAGGGTGAGGCTCCCAGGCCCAGGACATACGTCCGGGCCCCTGGGATCGTTGCAGAGGAAGACAGCCCAGCCCAGGTGGTAGTTGTAGATTGAGGGGAACCTCTAGGAGGGCAACTAACCAGCAAGACATCCCCACCGAGTGAGTCTTCCCTGCCGGGGGAGGTTTTCTCACAGGGACGGTAAAGCCAGAGACATAGGCACAAACAGGCCTTGCCTCAGCCCTCAGTCTAGTTCCCCATTGGATGACCATTGGTCAACAAGTGGAGGCACCTCTGCCCACTAGCAGGGAATATACGCCACCTGAGGGTTACCACCCCTAGAGAGGCACCTTCTTCGTGGAGCTCTGCATTATCAACCTCCTCCAAGACTTCAGGCTACTGAAGGATAAGAGGGGATATACTAGCAATCTTCAGGGACATTATAAGTTGATAGAGGAAATCTGCAATATCTTAATGACCCACTGATTCCTGAACAATATGAGAAAACAAGGGAAGAAAATGCCCCAAACAAATCTAGATGTTACATCAATAAAATCCAACGACAGCATGGCAGAAGAAATGACAGAAAGGGAGTTCAGAATGTACATAATTAAAATGATTAGGGAAGCAAACGATGAGATGAAAGAGCAAATGCAGGCATTGAATGACCGCACCAATCGACAGTTAACAGAGCAAATTCAGGAAGCAAAAGATCATTTCAATAAAGAGTTAGAGATATTGAAAAAAAACCAAACAGAAATCCTTGAAATGAAGGAAACAATAAACCAAATTAAGAACTCCATAGAAAGCATAACCAATAGGATAGAACAGCTGGAAGACAGAACTTCAGATATTGAAGACATAATATTTAACCTTGAAAACAAAGTTGAACAAACAGAGAAGATGGTGAGAAATCATGAACAGAATCTCCAAGAACTATGGGATATCATGAAAAGGCCAAATTTGAGAATTATTGGGATTGAGGAAGGCTTAGAGAAACAAACCAAAGGAATGAACAATCTATTTGAAGAAATAATATCAGAAAATTTCCCAAATCTGAAGAATGAAATGGAAAATCAAGTCCAAGAGGCTTATAGGACTCCAAATATACAAAATTACAACAGACCCACACCAAGGCACATTATAATGAAAATACCTAACATACAAAATAAAGACAGAATTTTAAAGGCTGTGAGAGAAAAGAACCAAATTACATTCAGGGGGAAGCCAATACGGATATCAGCAGATTTTTCAATCCAGACCCTAAAAGCTAGAAGGGCCTGGAACAACATTTTTCAAGCTCTGAAAGAAAATGGATGCCAACCAAGAATCTTATACCCAGCAAAACTTACCTTCAAATTTGACGATGAAATAAGATCATTCCATGATAAACAAAAGCTAAAAGAATATACAAAAAGAAAACCAGCATTACAGAACATTCTCAGCAAAATATTTCATGAGGAAGAGATAAAAAACAAAGAAGCAAATCAGCAAAGGGAAGAATTATCCTAAAGGAACTGTCAAATAAAGGAGGAACCAAGATGTGTCAAAAATTTTAAATATGAACCAAATGACTGGGAATACAAATCATATCTCAATAATAACCCTGAATGTTAATGGCCTGAATTCATCAATCAAAAGACATAGACTGGCAGATTGGATTAAAAAGAAAGATCCAACAATATGTTGCCTGCAAGAGACTCACCTCATAGAAAGAGATACCCATAGACTAAAGGTGAAAGGATGGGGAAAAACATACCATGCACATGGGCTCAGCAAAAAAGCTGGAGTATCCATCCTCATTTCAGATAATGTGGACTTCAAGCCAATGTTAGTTAGAAGGGATAAAGAAGGACATTTCATACTGCTTAAGGGAAGCATAAATCAGCAAGATATAACAATCATAAACATCTATGCCCCAAACAGTGGCTCATCCATGTATGTTAAACAAATCCTTCTCAATTTTAGAAACCAAATAGACCATAACACAATAATACTAGGTGATTTTAACACGCCTCTCTCACCACTGGACAGATCTTCCAAACAAAAATTGAACAAAGAAACCATAGATCTCAATAACACAATCAATAATTTAGACTTAACAGACATTTATAGAATATACCATCCAACCAAGAGCGAATACACTTTCTTCTCAGCAGCACATGGATCCTTCTCTAAAATAGACCATATATTATGTCACAAAGCTAATGTCAGCAAATACAAGAAGATAGAGACACTACCTTGTATTCTATCAGATCATAATGGATTGAAGTTACAAATTAATGAAAGAGTAAAAAACAGAAACTACTCCAACACCTGGAGATTAAACAATATGCTACTATATGATGAATGGATAACAGAAGATATTAGGAAGGAAATTAAAAAATTCTTAGAGGTAAACGAGAACAAAGAAACATCATATCAAAATCTCTGGGACACTATGAAAGCGGTACTTAGAGGAAGATTTATTTCATGGAGCGCATTTAATAAAAGAAGTAAAACTCAAAAAATAAACGACCTAACACTACAGCTCAAAGCCCTAGAAAAAGAAGAACAGACCAACACCAAAAGTAGTAGAAGACAGGAAATAGTTAAACTGAGAGCTGAAATCAACGAAATTGAAACGAAAGAAACAATACAAAAAATTGACAAAATAAATAGTTGGTTCTTCAAAAAAATAAACAAAATTGATAAACCTTTAGCCACACTAACAAAGAGAAGACGAGAGAAAAACCAAATCACTAAAATTCGGAATGAACAAGGAAATATCACAACAGACACGACCGAAATACAAAACATAATTAGAAGCTATTTTGAAAATCTATACTCCAACAAAATAGAAAATTTCGAAGACATCACAGGTTTCTAGAGACATATGAATTGCCTAAACTGAACGAGGAGGACATACACAATTTAAATTAGACCAATTTCAAGTAATGAAATAGAAGAAGTCATCAAAAGCCTTCCAACAAAGAAAAGTCCAGGACCAGATGGGTTCTCAGCCGAGTTCTACAAAACTTTTAAAGAAGAACTCATTCCAATACTTCTCAAAGTATTCCAGAAAATAGAAGAGGAGGGAACTCTCCCAAACTCATTCTATGAAGCCAATATTACCCTGATTCCTAAACCAGACAGAGACACATCGAGGAAAGAAAATTTCAGACCAATATCCTTAATGAACATCGACGCAAAAATTCTCAACAAAATTTTAGCAAATCGCATACAAAAACATATTAAAAAGATAGTGCACCATGATCAAGTGGGTTTCATCCCAGGGATGCAAGGTTGGTTCAACATCAGGAAATCAATAAATGTCATTCACCATATCAATAGACTTAAAGTCAAGAATCACATGATTATTTCGATAGATGCAGAAAAAGCATTTGATAAAATACAGCACCCCTTCATGCTCAAAACACTAGAAAAAATAGGGATAGTGGGAACATTCCATAACATTGTAAAGGCCATCTACGCTAAACCCATGGCTAATATCATTCTAAATGGTGAAAAACTGAAAGCATTCCCTCTAAAAACTGGAACAAGGCAGGGATGCCCTCTTTCACCACTTCTATTCAATATCGTCCTTGAAACTCTAGCCAGAGCAATTAGACAGACCAAAGAAATTAAAGGGATACGAATAGGAAAAGAAGAACTCAAACTATCCCTATTTGCTGATGATATGATGGTATACTTAGAGGAACCAGGAAATTCCACCAGAAAACTTTTAGATCTCATAAGTGAATTCAGTAAAGTAGCGGGATATAAGATCAATGCACATAAATCTAAGGCATTTTTATATATAAGTGATGAATCTTCAGAAAGAGAAATTAGGAAAACTACCCCATTCACAATAGCTTCGAAAAAAATAAAGTATTTGGGAATCAATCTCACAAAAGAGGTGAAAGACCTCTACAATGAGAACTACAGAACACTAAAGAAAGAAATTCAAGAAAACCTTAGAAGATGGAAAGATCTCCCATGTTCTTGGATAGGAACAATTAATATTGTCAAAATGGCCATACTACCAAAAGTGCTATACAGATTCAATGCAATTCTAATTAAAATCCCAATGATGTACCTTACAGAAATAGAGCAAGCAATTATGAAATTCATCTGGAAGAATAAAAAACCCATAATAGCTAAAGCAATCCTTGGCAGAAAGAGTGAAGCAGGGGGTATCGCAATACCAGATCTTCAACTCTACTACAAAGCAACAGTAACAAAAACGGCATGGTATTGGTACCAAAATAGAAAGGTGGATCAATGGTACAGAATAGAGGACACGGACACAAACCCAAATAAATACAATTTTCTCATACTAGACAAAGGGGCCAAAAATATGCAATGGAGAAAAGATAGCCTCTTCAACAAATGGTGCTGGGAGAATTGGAAATCCATATGCAACAGAATGAAACTAAACCCATATCTCTCACCATGCACGAAACTAAACTCAAAATGGATCAAGGATCTCGGAATCAGACCAGAGACCTTGCATCTTATAGAAGAAAAAGTAGGTCCAGAGCTTCAACATGTCGGCTTAGGACCAGACTTCCTCAACAGGACTCCCATAGCACAAGAAATAAAAGCAAGAATTAATAACTGGGATAGATTCAAACTAAAAAGCTTTCTCTCAGCAAAGGAAACTATCAGCAATGCAAAGAAAGAGCCTACAGAGTGGGAGAAAATCTTTGCCAATCATACTTCAGATAGAGCGCTAATCTCCAGAATCTATAAAGAACTCAAAAAACTCTACACCAAGAATGTAAATAATCCAATTGACAAATGGGCTAAGGAAATGAATAGACACTTCACAGAAGAAGATATACAAGCAATCAACAAACATATGGAAAAATGTTCAACATCTCTAGTAATAAGAGAAATGCAAATCAAAACCACCCTAAGATTCCATCTCACCCCAATTAGAATGGCAATTATCAAGAATACAAGCAACAACAGGTGTTGGCGAGGATGTGGGGAGAAAGGTACACTCTTACATTGCTGGTGGGGCTGCAAATTAGTGCAGCCACTCTGGAAAGCAGTGTGGAGATTCCTTAGAAAACTTGGAATGGAAACACCATTTGACCCAGCTATCCCACTCCTCGGCCTATACCCAAAGGACTTAAAATCAGCATATTACAGAGATACAGCCACATCAATGTTCATAGCTGCTCAGTTCACAATAGCCAGATTGTGGAACCAACCTAGATGTCCTTCAATTGATGAATGGATAAAGAAAATGTGGTATATATATACAATGGAATATTACTCAGCCATAAAGAATGATAAAATTATGGCATTTGCAGGCAAATGGATGAAACTGGAGAATATCATGCTAAGTGAGATAAGCCAATCTCAAAAAACCAAAGGAAGAATGATATCGCTAATAAGTGGATGATGACACATAATGGGGGGTGGGAAGGGTTAGTGTTGGGGTTGGAGTTGGGTTTAGGGAGGGGGCAGGAATGGAGGAAGGAAGGACTGTATAGATGGAGGGGAAGGGTGGGAGGGGAGGGGGGGAAGGGAAAAAATGGCAGAATGAATCAAACAACATTACCCTATGTAAATTTATGATTACACAAATGGTATGCCTTTACGCCATGTACAAACAGAGAAACAACATGTATCCCATTTGTTTATAATAAAAAAAAAATATTTTAGCTGATATACCAGAATCTTACCAATAATTTTATATAGACTGGGGGAAGATCATTTTATCAGTCCATACAATGTCCAGTTTTTTTAAGACTTCATGCTAGATCTACCACTAATTGAAATATTTCTTCAGCTTATGATTCTTCACCATCTGAGGCTTGAAATCATTTTTGCGTTACATATATTTTTATTACAATACTTGTTTTTTCCAAAATGCTGAAATTGCTGGAATATTTTGATGAGTTAGTGGGACAGAAAATAAGACTGAATACTGAAAAGCAAAACTTGCTTAGAAAATCCAAGATGGTGAGTGCTGAATTTACCTAAGCTCTGTGTTTCTGAAATTTACCAGGTAACTACTATTGTTGAAACCAAAACCCCACAGTGGATAAAACTAAAGTTTTATTGGAAAAAGATTTTAAATAAAAATTTATTAAGTGAGAGAAAGTAGGGTATATATTTGAATATTTGAAGTCTTAGAAGCCTATAAACAGAAACTTACAAGTAATTCCTACAGAAATTTTCCATTTCCTTTTTTTTTTTTTCTTCTGAACCAGGGATTGAACCCAGGAACGCTTAACCACTGAGCCACTTCCCCATCCCTTTTAATATTCTATTTTGAGACAGGGTCTAGCTAAGTTGCTTAGGGCCTTGCTAAATTGCTGAGGCTGATTTTGAACTTGTGGTGCTCCTGCCTCAATCTCCCAAGCACTGAGATTACAGGTGGCCCCCCTGACAGGTTGAAATTTTTCCATTTTAAGCAATATAAATGGTGACATATCTTTATGTCAGTCCTTTAAAAAAGTTTGTTACTTCATAGGAATTCACACTATTGCTGAGATTTGCTTCCTTACTGGCTCTTCTAATGACATGATCACCCTTGTTTTCAAAATGTTGTGTGGAAAAACAGTTCATTTAATTTTACAATGAGATGGGAGTTTTGTTCTAAGAAGTCTCATAAGATTTTAAGTGTGCTGGAATATTTTTGGAATGTCCTTCAAACAGGCAAAGTTTAAGCTAGAAAGAGTATAAAGTTAAACATTATTTATTTATAAAAAGTCAACTATTTTTTACTCTCCTGGTTCAAAAGGGGGTACCAAGGTCACTAAATAGCACAGTAAAATAGTAAACAGTTTGCTTTCTTCATTGGATTCATTCCTTGTTCTATTTCATATAGGGTACTTGTCTTTACTTTCTATTTTTCTTCTTTGCTTATATGTAACTTATGTTATCTTTTACAAAAACTTCTGAGACGTTATTTACTCTTTATGGGAAATGGTGTAGAAATAGATGATTAACTAGTTAAATTTAAAAACTACAACCAAGTAAATAAGGATTGACATGCATTGTATGTGTATTGCTATCACAGATTTATATTTTCTAAGATATTTCTGAGAATGAAATTCCTACCATATCATCAAACAAATTCACCCAAAACTATCTGGATTTGACTATTTAATCTGTATGAATAAAACTTTTAAGTTTGCAAAAAAAAAAAAAAAAAAAAAACATATGGAACACAGGTTCACCTCAGGGGACCTAGTTTTAGGCCTGACCTTATCTCACATATCCATGGTCTAGGTCATCCTGCTCATGAATCCTACCAGATGTCCTACTCTAAGGACAGTATGCCTACTGATGAAGCCAGACTGTAAAGATGAATACGTTCCTATCTCTTCAAATGTGTAGGCACCAATGCATGACTACAAGGATCAGAGATAATCAGGAAAACATTACACTACCAAATGAACAAACTAAAACAATGGCAACTGATCCTAAAGGGCTGGAGATTTGTGAATATAGCCTGGCAAAGAATTCAAAATGACTGTCTTAAAGAAATTTAGTGAACTATAAAAGGCCATGGAGAGGCATCTACACAAATCTGGAGAATATACAAATAAGGTAAGATCTCAAATATATATATATATATATATATATATATATATATATATATATATATAGTAAATAGTAATAAAGAATCAAGTAGAAAAAAACTCAACTCAAAGTGGATCAAGGACTAGAACAGAGACCTTGCACCTAAAAGAAAAAAGTGGGCCCAAATCTCCACCATATGGGCTTAAGAACTGACTTCCTTAACAAGACCCCTTAAAGTGCAAGAAGTAAAATCAAGAATTAAGAAATGGGATGGAATGAAACTAAAAATCTTCTTCTTAGCAAAGAAAACAATAACATGAAGAGAGAGCCTACAGAATGGGAGAAAATCTTTACCACATGCATCTCCAATAGAGCATTAATCTCCAGGGTATATAAAGAACTCAAAAAATGGGCAAAGGAACTGATCAGACACTTCACAGAAGAAATATAATCGATCAATAGATATATGAAAAAATGTTCAACATCTCTAGCAATTAGAGAAATGCAAATCAAAACTACACTGAGATTCCAACTCACTCCAGTCAGAATGGAAATTATCAAAAATACAAGAGATAATAAATGTTGGTAAAGATGTGGGGAAAAAGGTATACATTGCTGGTGGGACTGCAAATTGGTGCAACCACTCTGGAAAGCAGTATGGAGATTCCTCAGAAAACTTGGAATGGAGCCACAATTTGACCCAGTTATCCCACTCCTTGGTTTAAACCCAAAGGCCTTAAAATTAGCATACTATAGTAACGCAGCCACATCAATGTTTATAGCAGCTCAATTCACAAGAGCTAAACTATGAACCAACCTAGATGCCCCTCAACAGATGAATGAAGAAAATGTGGTAAATATATACAATAGAATATTACTCAGCCTTAAATAAGAATAAAATTATGGCATTTGCAGGTAAATGGATCGAGCTGGAGGATGCTAAGTGAAATAAGCAAATCCCAAAGAATGAAAGGCTGAATGCTTTCTCTGATATTCGGATGCTAATTCACCATAAGGGTGTGGGACTAGGGAAGAATAGAGGCACTTTGGATTAGACAGAGGGGAAAGAAGGAAGGGGAAGGGGAAGAAGAGTAGGAAGGATAGTAGAATGAATCAGACATTATTACCCTGTATGCATATATGATTACATGAGTGCATAACTCTAAACCATGTACAACTAGAAGAATGAGAAGATATATTCCATTTATGAATAATGTGTCAAAATGCATTCTATTGTATGTATAATTAGTTAGAACAAATTTAAAAAAAAGAAAAAGAATCAAGCAGATATTATGGAGCTACAGAACACCTGAACTGTGCTTAAAATTTCTACAAAATGCTTTGATAGCAGATTTGATCAAGCAGATGAAAAAAATCAATGAGCTCAAAGATAGATCATTTGAGATAACCCAATCTGAGACTTAAAGAGAAAAAAGAAAGGGAAAAAATGAAGAAAATCTATAGAATTATGGGACATCATGAAGTGAACCAATATATACATATGAGTTTCAGAAGAAGCAGAGGAAGGGCAAAGAAGTTTATTTAAAGAAATGATTACATAAAAAAACCCAAATCTGGAGAGGGTCATAAATGTCCAAATCCACGAATCCCAAAGAACCCCAAATTAATTAAATAACAGCATCCCCAAAACACATAATCAAAGTCTCAAAAGTCAAAGGCAGAAAGAATTTTGAAAGCAGCAAGAAAAAACTACTCATCACATGCAATCGAACTATCAGTAGATTTCTCTTATAGAAGAAACTTTGCTGGACAGAAGAAAATGGAGAGATATATTAAAGTATCAAAAGGGAAAAATAAAAATTAAAAAAAGAAAACTAAAATAGGACCAAAAAAGAACTTCCAATCAAAAATATTATATATGGCAAGTATTTCCTTCAAAAATAAAGGAAAGGTAAGAATTTTTCTAGAGCAACAAAAGCTATGTGAGTTTATCATCACTAGACCTGCCTTACATAAAACACTGAAGGAAATTCTTCAAGTAAAAATGAAAGAATGCTAATAAAGTGAAAACATATGAAAATATAAAATTCTTTGTAAAGTTAAGACTATAGTCAAATTCAGAATATTCTACTACTATAGTGATGCAGAAATCACTTTTAACTAACATAAGAGTTAAAAGATAAAAGTGTTAGCAATACTACAGCTATAATAGTTTGATAATAGACAAATGATATTTAAAAGATGTGAGTTATAACATTGATAACATAAAATATAGAAGGAGAAGTTAAATGGTACCATTTTTTATGTAATCAAAGTTGTTATCAGCTTAAAAATAGACTACTGTTTTATGTAAGGTTCATGGTAACCAGAAAGGAAAAAAACCTTCAGTAGACATATAAAAGAGAAAGCAAAAGTAATCACTACATACCACTACAAAAAGTAATCAAATCACAAAGGAAGACAGCAAGAGAGGAAGAAAGGATCAAAGGAACTACAAAATAGTAAAAAATAAAAAAAATTTGCTATAGTAAACCTTTATCTATCAATAGTTACTTTAAATGTAAATGGATTAAATTATCCAAATAAAAGATGCTGAATAGCTGAATGGGTTAAGAAAAACAAATCTATTTGTTGTCCAAAGAGGACTCACTTTGTCTTTAAAGACTCACAAAAGCTGGGAAATAAGGAATGGAAAATATAGTCCATGACAAAATAAAGCAAGGGTGGCTATATTTATTTTAAACAAAATAGACTAAGTAAAAAACTGTCATGAGAGACAAAGATCATTGACAATGATAATAAATTCATCCAGGGCATATAATAATTATAAGTGCCTAAATATATAAAGAAAATATTTACAGAAATGAAGGATAAAATAGCAATACAATAGTAGGTGCAGACTTTAAAACCTCCACTTTCAACAATGGATTGATCAACTCAGACAGAAAAATCAATCCATGGACTTAAACATTATAGACCAAATGGATCTAATAGACATATACAGGAAATTCCATTCAAAAGCAACAGAATACACATTCTTTTTAAGCACACAGAAAAGTTCTCCAGTATAGATCATATGTTAGACCACAAAACACATGTGTTTTGTGGTCTAACATATGATCTATACTGGAGAACTTTTTATAAAATGTTTCTTTTTAACATAATTATATGAAAGTAGAGATCAATAACAGGAAGAAAAGTGGAAAACTCATAAATATGTGGAAATTAACACACTCCTGAACAACTAATAGGTCAAAGAAGAAATCAAATAGAAATTTAAAAATACATTAAAAAAATGAAAGTGGAAAAGCAATATACCATAACTTATGGAATGCAGCAAAACAGTTCTAAGAGGGACGTTTATAAGCACTGGCAGTATGAAGAAAGATCACAAGTAAGCTATCTAATTTTGTACTTCAAGGAATAAGAAAAATAACTAAATCTAAGTCATTGAAAAAAAGGAATAATAAAAATCAGAGCAGAAATAAATGAAACAGAGACTAGAAAAACAATAGAAAGGATCAATGATAGTAGGTTTTTCAAAAAGATTTTAAAAATTGACAAACCTTTAGCTGGAGTAAGAAAAACACATTTCAAATAAGTAAGATGAGAAAAAGGGGATATTACAACTGTTACTGCAAAAATACGAAGGATTATAAGAGAGTACTATGAATATTTACATGCAAAAAAAATTGGATAACCTGGAAAAATGGATAAATTCCTAGAAATATACAATCTACCAATGCTGAATCATAAATACAAAATAGAAAATCTGAAAAGACTGATAATAAATATGGAGATAGAATCAATAATCAAAAGCCTCCCCAAAAAGAGAAGATTAGAATCTTTTCATGCCTGTGTTATACTAAACATTCAGTGGATGAAATCCAATCACTTTGAAACCCTTCTAAAAACCTGGAGAGGAGAAAACACTGCCAAACTTATTTATGAGATCAGCATTAGTCTCATGCCAAAGTCAGATAAGGGCTACAAGAAAAGAAAACTACAAGCCAATATCCTGATAAATACACATATAAAAATCTGCAGCAAAATAATATAAGACAAAATTCTATAACAAATTAAAGGGATCATACACCATGATAAAATGGAATTAATCCCTGAGATATAAGAATAGCTCAATATGTGCAAATCAGTAAATGTTACATACCACATTAACAGAATCAAGGATAAAAACCACAAGGTCATCTCAATTGATGCAGAAAAAGCATTTGACAAAATTCACCATACTTTCATGATAAGAAATCTAAATAATTATGTATATATGGACTGGTTCTGAAAATAATAAAGGCCATATATGATAAGCCCAGAGCTAACATCATATTCAACTTCCCTGAAAAAGCATGAACAAGTTAAGGATGCCCACTCACCACTTCTCCTTGACAAAGCAATTGGGCAGGAAAACGAAATAAAAGGCATACCAACTGTAAAGGAAGAAATTAAAATATCTAAATTTGAGAATGACATAAGTCTTTCTATAAAACCCCCCAAAGACTTCACCAAAGAAATGTTAGAAATAATAAATGAATTCAGTAACGTGCAAGATACAAAACCCCAAGTAAAATCAATGATGTATTCAAAAGGGAAATTAAGAAAACAATTCCATATACAACAGCATTTAAAAAACTTAAAGAATAAATTTAACAGAAGTGAAAGATCTGAAACAGAAAATAGAAAACAAACGTCGGTGAAAGAAACTGAAGACATACAAAAAAATGGGAAGGTATCCCAAGTTCATGGGTCAGAAGTAATATTATTAAGTGTCCATAGAACTTAAAAAAATCTACAGTTTCAATAAAATGCCTATAAAATTTCTAATGACTTTTTCACAGAAATAGAAAAAAATTGAAAAATTTGTATGAAACTTCAAAAGACTTCAATATAGCCAAAGAAATCTTGGACAAAAAGAACAAAGCTGGAGGTATCACCACCTGATTAAAAAATAAACACTTCCTATCTAGGCTGGGTGTGGTGGCATATACCTATAATCCCAGAAAATTTGGAGGTTGAGGCAAGGGGATCGCAAGTTGAGCACAGCCTGGGCAACCATCTAAAAATAAAAATGGAAAGGCCTGGTTATGTAGCTCAGTGATAGAGGGCCCCAGGTCCACAATTAATCAATCAATCAATTTTAAAAAAAGAAAGAAAGGTAGAAAAGAAAAAGAAAGAAAAGAAAAGAAAAAGAAAAACATTACAAAGCTACAGTAATTACAACATCATCGTACTGGCATAAATACATGCATATAGTCCAATGGAACAGTAAAGTCAGAAATAAATGCACATATTGATGGTGAATTGGTTTTCGACAAGAGTGGCAAGAACACACCATGGGGAAAAAATAGTTCTCCTCACTGATCTAAGAAAAACTGGATATCCATATGCAGAATGAAAATGAGCTCTTTTCTCACTCTACATGCAAAAATACCTCAAAATGGATTATGGACTTAAATGGAAGACCTGAAACTGAAGAACTACTAGAGGAAAACAGGGGACAAGCTTCTTGACATAGGTCTGGACAATAATTTTTTGCCTATCACTTCCAAAATCTTAAGAAACAAAAACAAACAAAGAAGACAGATTACTTTAGATTTGGTAGAGGAGAGTGAAGGGAAGGAGGGGGCTTGGGGGTAGGAAGGATAGTAGAATGAATCAGACATTATTACCCCATGTACATATATAACTATATGAGCAGTGGGATTCTACATCATGTATAACCAGAAGAATGAGAAATTATACTCCATTTATATGATGTATCAAAGTGCACTATACTGTAATGTATTACTAATTAAATCAAATAATAAATACTTTAAAAAAAAAGTATAAAATTCACAGGTGTTTACCAAATACCTGATCTGAATTACAAAGTTTCAGAACAATGGAGTACTATACGTAAAAAGAAAAAGATATATGAAAAAATTTTCAATATCACAAATCACCAGGAAAATGCAAATCAAAGCCACAATGAGGTATCATCTCCAACAAGTGTTGGCAAGGATGTGGAGAAAAGGGAACATTTATACATTACTGTACATTACTGATGGAAATAGAAATGAGTATAGCCATTATGTAAAACAGTTTGAAAATTCCTCAAAAAATTAAGAATAATTACTATATGATCCAGCAGTCTTACTTTAGGGTACCTATTCTAATAAAAAAATTCAGCATATCAAAGAGATATCGACATTCCCATGGTTAATGCAACACTATTTACAATAATCAGGATAGGCGATCAAGCTAATGGATAGATGGATGAATAGATAAAGAAGACATGGTAAATATATACATATAACAGAACACTACTAAACCTTTAAAAAGAAGGAAATCTTGCCATTTGTAACAACACAGAGAAATCTACAAGACATTAGACCAAGAAAAATAAGCTAGGCATAGAAAGAAAATAATTACTGTAGGAGCTACTTACATTTAGAATCTAAAAAAGCCAAACTCAGAAGCAAAAAATAGAATGATGGTCACTAGGAGCTGGGAGAAAGGAGGAAAGATTGGTTAAAGAGTACAAAGTTTCAGTTATAAAGATGAAAAATGATAACTATGTGAGGTAATGAATGTTAGTTTGACTTAATCACATTACAACACATACATATATTAAAATATCACATTGAACACTATAAATATATACAATTCTTATTCTTCAGTTAAACTTTAATAAAACTGGGTTGGGGGGAGTAATCCTGCCTCCTTCTTCCTACTAAAATTGCACAATTTCAAGTCTCCAGAATATAATATCACTTAAGTTACAAAATAGTAACTTCCTAATGGGTCTTTCCCCTCCAGGATTGGTACAGGCTCTCTAAGCCTACTCTCTTGTTCAGAAACACTGAAGATATCCCAGTAGGTTCCCTGTTCTGCCTTCAACCTCACCCAATACTGCAGTATTGGTCACCCATATGCATCAGTATCAATATACAAACTGTTACTCCATGTATATGGTCTATACTTTATCATCTCTGAATTTCAAACTAAAGAAAATCTAAATCTTCCTTTTTTTTTTTTCTTAGACTGAGATATTTGTACAGGGAGCAATTTATATACTCTCGAAGAGGACCTAATTTAATATTTAGTCCTAGATAACAAAAAACTCCTAAGAATAAGTAGATATGGGTATATATTTAAAGGAAATGAAATCTTTATACCAAAAAGATACTTTCTACTTCCACTTCTTTAGTAAGAAGCAGTACTCATGAAGCCAGAATTAAGGACAGGTAGTTAGTGTAGAAATAGGGGATCGGGTCAAGTCGAGGAAATGAAGCCATGAAGCCATCTGCCTCTGGAAGTTGGAGACTGCCCCTGGAAGAACGGAATGTCAAGGGTCTGCAGAGCCCATTGATTACCAAATTTACCTGCCTTTTTCAAGGACTGCAAGCCTGGAGCTGCTAATTAATGCCCCCTGGGCCCTTACCTGCCTGAATCACCTTGGCCCTCCCCCTGCCCATGGCTTCTCACTTTATGGCAGGCAGGAAGGAGAGATAAGGGAGGAGAGAACTAGAGAACAAAAGAGATTTTAACCTATAAAAGATGTAGGGTGCGCTCACTCCTTGGAACTTTAGAACATCAGCCATGGCTCACTTCTTCCTGCTGGGAGAAGTCTGTATTATTACCTTTAAATAAAACCTGCTTAATATGCTTGCCTTGGCGTGCTTCTCTATTGTTCAAACTTCAACATTAGAAGGAGCAGAACTTGTTACTGGTGAACGGCGGTATCACTCACAATAGCTAAAATTGTAATCAATCTAGTTGCTCTTCAGTGGATCAATGGATAAGGAAAAGGTGGTATATCCATATAATGGAATATTATTCAGTCATAAAAAAGAATGAAATCTTGTCATTTGCAGTATCATGGATGGAACTGGACGTCATTATTACCTGAAACAATCCAGACACAGAAAGACAAATACTACATTCATTCACTCATTTGTGGATAGTAGGAGGTCAATCTTGTAGAAGAATGGAATGGAGCAGCAGTCACTATAGACTGGGAAGGGGAGGGTGTGGGGGAATGGAAAGAAGTTCAATAAGGGGCACGAAAACACAAAGTATAGGAATTGTTTCTGTATCATTAGCCCAGTAGGATAACTAGTGGTTCAAAAAAATACATGCTATATTTTAAAATGACTAGAAAAGCATCAAATTCTCAGCACATAAAAATGAATAATGGTTGAAGTGATTACCCTGATTTATCACCCTAATTTAATTATTACACATTGTATACATGTATTGAATTACCATAATATACCTCTAAAAGATGAATAGTTATGTCTCAATAACTACTATATACTTTAAAGAAAAGGATAAGTAGGAAAAAAACAACAAATATATCAACAGATGCAATTCAAAGGGGGACCCAATTTGAGGACTCAGAGCAATATATCACTTTTTAAATGAATTGATACAGAAAAAGAAAACCTTAGAAAATTTTTTAAAAATTTAGTTGTAGATGCACACAATATCTTTATTTTATTTATTTATTTTTATATTTATTCAAACTCAGTGCTTCACACATGCTAAGCAAACATTCTACCACTGAGCTACACCCTAGAAAACCTTAGAAAACTTTACTTCATTTCTTGAAATTATGTGAAAGAATATCACATCCATGAGGGCACTTTTGTAGATGGAACAATTAACATCAGCAAAGATTATATAAAGACAAAAAGAATTTATGTTGAATAAAAATTGCAAATTGGCTGGGGATATAGGTTAGTGGTAGAACTTTGCCTAACATGTGCAAGGCTCTGAGTTCAATCCCCATTACAGAAGAAAAAAGAAAAAAAAAAAAAAAAAGAGAGAGAGAGAGAAAGGAAAACAAAAAACAATTTCAATAAAAACTGCAATAAAAATTTAAAAATCACAAAGTTAAGTATTGCAAAAACAAAAAAGAAACTTAAGAATTCTGCTAGAAATTCCTAACGTAAGAAAATAAAAAGTTTTTTGTTTTTTTTATTTTTTTGTTTTTTTAAGTGGAGGCAATGTGTACAGAGTAGGACTTTCAAAAGGGGCAAACATATGGAAAAGCTGTGCTAATCAAATAATGGATGATAATCTGAAGTCATTTCAGTTTTCAAAATGCATTAGGACTAGCTATGTTACTAGCAACAAACAAATAATAACCAATCCTATACAAATGAAAATAAAATGTAATTGAGTAACTGACTATAAATCTAAAAACAAACAAACAAACAAAAAAACCCAAAAGAAACAATCATCAGGTTTTGTTTGTTTGATTTTGGTTTTGGTCCCAGGGATTGAACCCGAGTGCCTTGACCACTAAGCCACACTCCCGGCCCTTTTTAATATTTTATTTAGAGACAGGGTTTCTCTGAGTTGTTTAGGGCCTCTTTAAGTTTGCCGAGGCTATATTTTAACTCACAATTCTCCTGCCTCAGCCTCCCGAGCCACTGGGATTACAGGCATGTGACTGCAGCCAGCCCATTCTCAGTTTTGAAGACAAAAAATTTTGCTTCCTAGAGCAAAATTTTATATTCAGACAGGCTATTTTATGTGCAGTAAAGTAAAATACAGTTTTAGATATGAAAGGGTTTGGAAAATATAGTAGGACAGTACTTAAGAATGTACTTTTCTGGGAAAATTATTAGATGATCTAGTAGCCAGTACTAAGGACACACACACACACACACACACACACACACACACACACACATTATTTTTTTGCAGTACAGGGGATTGAGCCCATGGGCCTCCAGCTTGCAATCCTCTTGCCCTTCTTCTGAGAAGATGGAATTACAGGTGTGAGGCACCATATGCAGTAGAATAAAAAAAAAATTAATGGAAAATCATGGTATAAAAAAATTGAAATCAAGCAATGAAAATACTATTATAAAGAATTAACCCTGAATTACTTTTAATATTCTTATAAAACATAATGCAAGTGTTAAAAAATTCTTGAACAGAAAAAGGTTGTAGTTGTATTAGTAAAATGACAACAATAGTCAATAATTAAATTCAAAATTATATCAAAAAATGGAAAAAGAGGGTGAAGGATATAGAAGGAAAACCAAGTTCAATTTTTTATTTTAAAAGTGGGATCAATAAGTAGCTGACTCATTCTTGATGTATAAATAAAGCAAAAATTTTAACAAGATTTTCAATTCATTAGAGTGAAAATGAACAAAACAAAACTCCATATAGCAAAATATTTTTGAAAATCACAGGGTAATCTTGTGTTGCTAATAACCAAGCCCAGTGCTTGTTGCATGGTACGTATCCAATAAATATTTATTAAATGAATAAATGAATGAATGCGATGAGATGAAAGAAGATCTGATAATCTTAATGAAGAAAAAAAGTATAAATGAGCTCAGTCATTAAAATCTACAAACTGTTAGATTTGATTATAATGTAATTTATAAGAAAATCACCTAAGCTAATATGATGGTGAAAATCTACAACAAAAGGACAGGCAAGGATACATTGATAAATATTAGGAAAGACTTCAAGACACTAAAAAATGAGAAAGTAAAAGTTTAGGCCTATGAGCGAAGGCTTTCTAGTTAGTTTTGTTAGATTTAAATCCTCTGACTCTTCAGCCTGGTCATTAATTTTAACCAACAGTTTTCTGTCTCCCATTTTTAACAGATCTGTACAATTTCTTGTCATCATGTCAACTGGCAGTTTATCAGAGTATTTCTTTGTATTTAAAAAATGATTCAATCGAACAAGTTCTTGTTGACTTATAAACCATTAAAAATATATTATGTTATCTGTGCTGCCATGCAGACTGAAATTCAGAACTAGGAAGACTTTCTTTTTCCATTTTAGGTCAGCATCTGTATTCAAATTATAAAGATATTATAATGTTGGAAAGGAAATTGGTACAAAAAGAAAGCTTGCTTCCACAGTGCCAAAGGCAATAACATTTCAACTTTGGTTCAAAAGATGCCTTTTGAAGCATCGTTTTCAATGAAGTAAACATGGATGCTGGGATACAGAATTGGCTGGATGCAGTAGAAGTTTGTGCCAAACCAAAAGTGTTGTTTAGAGGAATTAAATGGCATCTATAATTGAATAAATCTACCAATGGAAAAAGATGGCTATTATGGAAACATAGAATGTGAGAATCAGAGGGAATCCAAAAACCAAACCAAAAATAACGAATAAAAATTTACAAATAAAGAAGACCAGGCAAAGGTAAATTATTCGCCAGAGGGTACACATTTGAAAGTCCTAGATTATAATGTTATCAACTAACAGAACCCATTAAAAGTGCTCAATAAATACTATTAACCGATGAATTATAAAGACATGATGCTGTAGTAAAGTTACAGATGATTGACAACTCAATATGAGCATTAAAATTAGTCTTGTTTCTTTAAATGAAGATCAAATTTGTGTGTGTGTGTGTGTGTGTGTGGAGAGAGAGAGAGAGAGAGAGAGAGAGAGAGAGAGAGGGAAATAGAACATTGTGTGTATAGAGCATTAATCTTGGAGACATATGAAGATGTAAAAAGAGTTTACAAAAGGCAAGGGAGACAGAGGGGTGGGGAAGAAATGGGCTCCACCTTAAAATGGTTTGTCACCTTACTCAAAATCTGAAAAGTAGTAGAAATGTGGAGAATTGCCCTTTATCTGAGACTTGGTTTTCTGTACCCCAAAAAGAGCTGTCTTTTCCACCAATGTGAAAACTTGGGAAGTGTACTATCTTCTCTTTTCCTCTAGTCTTCAGAGGAGAAAACAATTCTCTTGTGGTTTTACCTAGAAAGTAATAGGCCAATGATCCAATTAATAGATAAATTCAGTTCCTATAAATTATATAACTCACCTAATGTAATTGAAACGCCAAGGAATTTGCTGTATCTATTTACTACAACTCTTACATATTAAATATAAATGCCTAAAAACATGTACAAGTTCATGCTTTAGTAATTACAATGATGTCAGCTAAAATATATTGAGTTCTCACTAGGTGGGACTATTTTAAAACATCTTCATATATATTATCACATTTAACACTTATAACTACTCTTTAAGATATTATTATTATTATTATTATGTATTTTTAAGATGAAAAACCTGGGATTTTAAGGAAGAAAAAGGCAGAGTCAGTATAACCCAAGCATTGTGAACCCACATGCTTAAGCCTCTACACTATGGTGAATCAGATTTACTGTTCCTGTCCTATACTTGCTGAAGTGGAGAGCATGGGAACACCTTTGCAATTCTGTTCTCCTGGTTTCATCCTTATCTAAGTTTATTAACAAAGAAAATTACCCTGAAGTCATGTTAAGAGATCACTTAAGAACCTAGACACATTCATCACTCTGGTTTCAGAGCCAAACCAGTTATGTCTGATTTTCAAGACAATAAAGAAAGGGTGCATGAGTTCTCCCCTTATTTTTGCTAGATTAGAATGGCAGTCTTTGACTTCCACTCCAATCTGGCTTCCCCAATAACAACAATACAAATGATGCATATGAAATGAGCACACACTTGTATCTTTGCATCCTCAAATTAGGGACAGAACTTCCCACTTCAAAGGAATATCATTCAGCATCTTTTCCTCATAAAAGGTGTGATCAGAAAGAATTTGGCCTTTATTCCATTTTCTTTTATGTTAGAAAACTGCTCTGGAACTGCCTATAACAATTTCCTTTGGGTCTTTCTACCACCCTCAGGCAATAACACGAATAAGATTTATTTAAATCTAACATTGAATTTTAACCTTAACCCAGGCAATTTTTATTAGGCATCAGTTCTGGATTATATCCAATTACTAAAAATTATTTCTGGGAATATATTAGATGACAAAATTTTTTTTAGGTGGGGGAAAACCTGATAAGAGATTTTTTAAATGAATACACATAGTTTTAATTTATATATTATTAATATAATGGCTTCTTTAAAATTATTCTAAGACCTATAGAAAAGATTAAAATTATCCAATGTCTATTGATTTTGGGTGTTTTTCATGTTTTGGGTATAACCAGATTATATTACTGTAAATTCTTTGTTTGCTGCTTTGTTAATAGCATCATTACAAATTTTGTATTGTCTCCAGGATAGAGTAGCAGAGATAATTCAGGCACCTGTATGAACCAAGGCTACTTTTTCACATATCAAAATTGTCAAAGCATTCTCTTCTCCTGTCTTTCAATTTAAACTCCTTTAAAATGTAAATTTTGGTGCTATAGGAAGTGGAATTATTTATGATGCCAATGAGGTTGGTTACAGTAGACATGGGAAATTTTCTCTAAATGTCATGATTACATTGACCTTATTTTTATTTTTGGAAATTACGCATTGAGATTTTAGGAGATATTTCTTAAAGTATGAACTGTGGTTACGTCTTTTATTCCTATGTTTTGTAAAATTGTGTTAGTGATATTTCTTTTTAGAGTAAATAATTGGTAATGCTGTGCATTTCATAGTCAATGTGAATCCTCTTCAAGGTTCTACTCTATGAATTTGAATGTCCAAGATTTAAAACATTGACTCAATGACTTTCTTTAGCCAGTTAAAAAGTATTCAAAAATGGGAAGGAACAATAGAATATGTTACCAGCTGATGTATTTTTCTCTTTCCAGAAATAGATCTTTGACCAAGGGACTGTCATGTTTACAAGGTAGTGGTCAATTGTGGAATGATTTATAGGTCTGGAAATTAGCTCTATTACTTACTAACTGTATAAGCTTGAGTAAGTTACTTCAATTTCCTTTCTTCAGTTTTTGCATCTGTAAGTAGGAGATAATAACACCACCTGCCTCAGGATGGTGATGAAGATTAAGCAAACAAATGAAGGTAAAACATTTAGAAACTGTGCCTCATACCTCAAGAGCACTCGGTCAGTATTAGTTGTGGTTACAATTACTAAACGAGTGCTTCATCCTTCTAATGCAATTCTAGTGTAGTCTCCATTTTTTTTTAAAAGGAGATTCAGATAGCAGCCATTTCCACATTTATAATAAATTTTATAATCTAGATCAGGGTCAGAGAACTATAGTCTGGGTCAAACCTACCCAATGCCTGTTTTTAAAATAGTTTTATAAATTAACTTCATTGAATATGGTTATATCTCTTCATGTACATATTGTCTATAGCTGCTTTTGCACTATGATAGCAGAGTTGAGTAACTGCAATGCAGATTATATTATCTGATCTTTTACAGAAAATGTTTGTCAACTCCTGGTTTAGAATAAAACAAGTTTTAGCGTTTCTTTGAAAGGTCATCAAATGACAGAGTGGGAGATTATTTGAATTTATACCAAAATGCCATTGCTTTCACTCTGTTGCTAGTTGCCATGTGGATTCAAACAAGTCACATTTACTTTCCACAATTCAAATTCTTCATTCATAAAAATATGTAAATACATATATAAGAAGGTGATTATAATTTTCAACTTATATAATTATGGTACATGTTAAGCATAATAACATGAATAAGAGTACATGGTTAAATTAAAATATCTAAGCAAATCCGGGGCATTAGTTTCTGATAGGATTACCAGATCTATCCCATTCATTCACCTTCATCATGACAGAGTCTTCTAACATGTTTAAACTTGCCTTTCTCAGGCTGGTTTTGGGTCAGGCTAGCACTGCGGTCTTCTTCAGCTATAGTGATAGATAATTTTGCCCCAATTTAGAGTCTTTAGAATAATGAATTTGGTTTTGGGATCCAAGAACATATAATTAAGTAATTATATTCTTTTCTCTCTGAAGGGTCATCGTTAAAAAGCAGTGCTTTCTAGCCAATGGCATTGAAGCTGCTCTACAGTGCCCTTTGCCAGCTGGCCTCATTATGTCCTTGACATGCTCCCCTGCATTTTGTTGTCATCGTGTTCACTTTGGACAATTTTGCATTTCTGCCCAGGTCTTCACACCTTCATGTTTCTCCTCCTTTGCTAGGCTTCAACTCTTTCTTTATCGTGTAGAATTTTCTCGTGTCTAATTCCACATTTACCATACTTAATGCCTTAATGAAATTGCTTCTCCTTTTCCAAAAATTTAAGATCCTGATCTTTACTCCCATCCCAGACCAAGCTCTGAGTATGAAATGCATTTCTGTCTACAAAGTGAAGCGCTTTCCTTTTGATCTGAAGCACCCTCTCTCCTGTTCTCCCGGAGAGTGCACTGTGATTTGTCTATCATTGCTCTGGGTGTCATATAAAGGAATTCAGTTCTCTTAAAAGCCTAGGGTTTCAGAGAATGGAGAGTCACAAAGTTAAAGCCTATGGATAAAGTCTGCCCTCTTTGTGACCAATGACGGCAAGGGATGTGGGAACCCACTGAAGAGGCAGAGCATGACAGTTTCCAAACATAAAGGCTCTATACTAACTCTCACATTTGAGCTATTTTATCACTGAGAAAGGCAGAGGGTATCTGTTCTTTGGATTTACGGCAAATAAAATGTTTTCATTCTGTATATGCTTGTTACCAATTATGATTTTGACAGGTTATAAACATATATTTCATTGTTATTATTGTATTACAAACATTTGGTTTTATTCTTTCAGTGAATGTGGTAAGACAAAGAACACTTGATTAATCATACACAAAGCAAAGTAACTTAGAAATATTTAAAATTCTGACTATGAAAGACATTTATTCTAACAGACATACAAATTTTTCTTTTAAAACAAGAAAGTGCTATGCTAGACCCCTTTAACTTATCTGAACAAATTCCTTAAGGTCAACTTTAGAAAGGAAGTAGAGCTTCCGGTCAAAAAGAAAAATCATCAGGGCTCCATCACCTCAAAAAGTTTGAAAAGTTTCAATTTAAAAAATGACCCAGCAAAGAAGTTTACATTGATATAGTACAAAAATTCAAGCCAAAACCACAATTATCTTCCCTGTCTCTAAATACCTTCAATAGCTAAAGCTAATTTGCTACTCTGGCCAAACTGCTGAAGATGGTGACTGATAAATCTGCCACAAAGAAACAATGAAATCTAGTTCTGTCCCACTTTTCTCTCTGAGTCATCTGACATGGAAGAATACTCAGTGAATATCAATAAATACCCATTTTGCATAGTAGTTCAGAGAATGGGCATTATAGTCTTTGGCATTACTGGACTTAAATGCCAACTCTACCACACATTAAAGGTGACCTTGGATACAGAAGGTCACCTGTGCCTGAGTTCCATATGAAAAAAAATCGGATCTAAATAGCAACCCTATGTTACTATTAGGATTAAATGAGATAGATGTAAATCCTCAAAATGGAATATTATAATTTCCAAATAATTTAACTATGATACTCAACAACATGAATAAATCTTGGCAATTTATTAGCTAATGAAAAAAGGCAATTCTGAAAGATAACTTAAAATAAGAATTTTTTTTATAAATTGGAAAATAACTTAAATAAAAATACTCTTTCCTATAAAAGGGAAGCAAGAGAATAATCAATATGGGGTTCAGGACTATGATAAACATAGGGGAAGAAAACGGGGATGGAATGTGGATGAGGGACCACATGATTAGGTGTACATTATTTTAAGGTCCTGCCTTTTTAGGGTAGAAGATTCTCTGTGATAATTATGTTTTTAAAGTAGCTAAATAAAGTGAGATATAAAAGTTTAATGAATAGTGACACTGAAAACAAGAATGTTCCAAGGTAAAAAAATATATCTGTGAAGAAGAGAAACAGAATGTCAAAAGCATGTGGTGATCTCTACTGTAGTTTAGAAATAAAAATTCTGTGATTATTTTTAGGTACAAAAATGCACTTGGTAAATAATGAATTAGGTGTAGTGACTATTCATTTGGCGGCTAGAGAGTGATAGTGTAACATTAGCAAAAGACTAGAATACCTCCCAACCCCACCTTTTTATCTCTCTCTTTGTTTCTGAAGTTCTTTTAAATTTTTACTGGAACCTAGTTAAAAATGATGTTGTCACCATACAAAGCCAAAGTATAAAGCTAATGTCCTGTGGAAGAAACAACAATATTAATGTGGAACCATTCATGCTTCCATCTATAGTAATAGCAAGTAACGTCAAATGGTCTATGTATAAAACATAAGTAGGTAGGTTGACAAATAATGGTAGTAACAAACTTCTTGTTGTTTCCAATTGTTATATAACACTTTTGGGTGGGACAAGTAAAAATGAAATGGCAAATCGTGTGAGTACTATTAGCTTTTAGACTATAAAACCCACTTGCCTTGTCAAGATGTTTTCACTTAATTTTCAGCTTGCTCTTGTCAATTAAACAGCAGAAGAGGAGGCTTTTAACCAAAACAATGTATTGTGTAATGCAGACAATTACACAAGACTGTGGTCTTATCTTTGAGGATGCCTCTTCTTGTAGTACGCCATGAAACAAGATGAGCCTGCCTAAATGGCAAAGGGAAGGTGAACCACATGGGACTAAATTCTCTAACAGATTGCTGGATGGGGTGAGATGAATAAAACCTGACTCTGGAAGATTTTGAGAAGAAATGGTTGCTTGGTCCAAGAAGTTCTTTGTTTCTTAGCTGTCCTGTTTCTCTAAATACCTTTCACACTGGTGTTAATATGCCACCAAATTCATATTCTACAATTCCAAAGCCTCAGTCAGAACACAAACAATTATAACCTTTATAGGAGGGTTTACTCAGTATGGGCTAGCTAGTGCTATAAGGGAAAACGTTCAAATGTTAAACTGCTTTTGAGTGGATACTGTGTAAAGAATAGAAACAAACCAGGGGAAATGCTTCTCCATGGACATGAACATGAAAACAGCTGTGTTGCTAAGGAAAGCATTATTCTACAATGGGATATGCTATTATGTAGGAACCTCTTTTACTTTATTCCCTCCATAGTTGACTCTTCCATATGTAAAAATTATGTTTCTTTCTGTCAGAATTATTGGTCTTCAATTAAATCATGTGCTTTTATCATATCAATTTATAGAAGTATTTTTAGCCAAGTTATTTACAGAATATTTAGGTCTATCTTTCAAAGTCCCCAAGTAATGTTTGCTGATCTGCTTTTAATTTACCAAAGTCCTCCTTCAATAGGAAATGCATAAAACATACAAGTAGCAGAGACTTCTATACAATGTGTATTTGATATGCTTGATGCTCATCTTTATATGCATATAGATGTTAGCATATAAGAAATGTGGAGGGCATCTATAAATTCAAGGAAACATTTAAGCAAACAGTGATCCATAGATACATGGGCATAATACTTTATGTAGTTGATAAATATTTCATCTCTACCATAAAGAAACCTTTTTATCAACTTTGATTGTTTTTTTATTACCTTAAAGTATTGCAGTTGTTTCTCAGCATTCATTGTTCCTTCCTTTTCTTGTCTCAGGCAGGAATTGAAGATGAAAAGCTCTGTATCTCTTAGCCACCCTTTCAGTTCTTTGATCCTGACCTCCAGCTGCCTTACCAGGCTTCCGCTTTCAGGAGAAAGCAGGTCACGTGGACCTGACCCACTGTGCCCTGCCATTGTGTCCTGGATCTTCTCTCCTAGGGTTTTCTAATGTATCAGATTCAAAAACAAAAACAAAACAAACAAACACCAACAACAGAAACAAAATCATGGATTAGCTTGGGTACCAAAAAAACATCATAACAAGAGCTACCTTGAAGTCCAGCAGTATCTTCTACCTTACTACTGATAATTAGTTTAGGTCAGCTTGCTATTCCATTTGGGATTCAAATTCTCACAGTGTGCATTTTCCTTACTGCCAGTGGATACTTAAGAAAACCTCGTTCACTTATACTTTCCTTTTTAACAGAAAGGAGGTTTAGTCCAAAACTTCACCATGGTCATAGATAAAAATTCATTTGAATACTCAAGATAAGAATTTACAGTTAAAAAGTTCTCTACATAACATGTTCAAGATATAGAAGTCAGAGTTTAATCACTGTATGAAAGAGGCCAAGAGTAGATTGTGCAGAGAATTAAATTCTTCTGTTTTGTGAAGTACAGTTTCCCAAACAATATGACAGAGGACATTTTTAAAAAGAAGTAGACTTCTTGGTGCTGATGTTGATTTTTACTTGACTGGGAAATTGTTCAATCCCACAATTCTTCCCATTTAGCTTTTGCATGTTAGATGCTCTACTTTATGTGTTAAAATAATGCCCAACTCACTGTGCTAAAAGCCTACTTAGATTAACAACTATGGCATGAAGGTGCCTTGGAACTGGTTTCTTTTTCTTATCCACCCCCCCGCCCTTTGGTGGAATGCACTCTCTTGTAGAATCAATAGGATTTAGTCTATAATGATAAATTAAACCTACAAAAATAGCTTTAAAATACAAATAAAATTAAATCAACAAACATTCATCTGCTGTGTAGTGTTCTGTAAATAGTATTTTTAGAGATTGTAACAGAAAAATAGTCTTTCTTGGCAACACCCTTGCATTTTCATGGTGCAAATATTGATAATTTGAAGACCCTCAGTGGAATCCAGATTTAGCTATTGTTTTTATGCTGTAACAAAAGTAGCAGCAGGAGGTGAAATCAATGCCCTTGGAGGGTAGGGTCACAAAAAAGAATTTATTGCCACTTTTTTGTTCTGGAACAGTTTGCAATCATAAATTCTTCATAAACAGAATACTTCAGAGAATGGTCCGTCTTCATAAATATACGACAGAGGACATCAATTTCATTTAATTCACAATTTGTGTCAGCACAGCAGATGCCAATGCCTGCCTTGATAGGGTTGTTTAATATGCAATTGAGACAGAGTAATATGCAGCACAGGGGACAAAATTTCACAGATTAAACTGTACGCACCACTGACATTTCATTCTAATGTATTTCCATTCCACACTGTTCACCTTAGATGAAAGTAATATTAAAAACCATATCCCTCTATTTTACTATTGTTAGAAGTTAAAATCCTTGTCTTTAATTTTTTTCATGCCAATTAAAATGTAATCAAGCCAATTAAAACAGTATGCCTGGGTGGTGTTAGTGTAGCACAGGTTTTTGTATTATAAAATCTTCCTCCATCCTACTCTCTCCCCAAATCACTGCAAAATTGTTTTGTATTTGAATATTTTTATCAAAATTACAAGCATTTTAAGGCATCTGATTCATAAACGATAGTCTTTTTTTTCTTCAATATAATGCTGATTTAAAATTTTCGTGGTGGAAGCAATATAAATGACATACTCTGAACAGGTTTATAAAAAATGTTAGTTATCAAATTAGCAAAAGATATATTAAAATGCAATGTCAACAGACTATCAGTTTATTGATGAAGCAAATAAAGTTGCTGTTGTTATCTATTTAGTAAACAACCTTTTAAAATGTCATAGACTAACCACATTTCTCATGTCTGAGACCAGTGAATTCTATAAAATTTAGTAGGTTATGACTTACATCACCATAAAGTGAAAGACATTAATTACTATTAAAAGGTAATGTAACAATAGATTAGAGTAAGAACTTTACATTTTAAGTTACTTTGCACAACTGCAGAGTGTAGAGAATTTAGATGAGAACCAAGGACTTAAAGTTGCAGTTTTTTAATCACCTAGATTAAGCCTGACATAAACTGAACACTGGCATTTCTCCAAGTCATCAAGGTACATGGAATGCTTCTAATTCAAATATTTTTGGAGTATTATTTCTTCAAAAATAATTTTAAAGAGGCAGAAAAACGGAAGGCATGAAAAATTAGGCTCCATAACTAACACCACCCATACTTAGATGTTCAAATTAATCATTTAGGTAATTGACAAATTTAGCTTACCCTTGATTTGAAGTGAAGGCAATTTAGGAGAGAAGCTGATGAAAAAATACAGGTAAACCTCTCTCTGCTGTCTTCTAACAAAAGGACAACACTGTCTCCTGCACAGTGCCACCCTGGTCTCTGGGTAACAGAATCTCTAGATTGCCTTTTTGCCAGATTCTTGCATTTCAGTCCTTGGCTGAGACCCAGCCCATCATTGCGTGAAATGAATTACATGAAACTTTTTTTTTCTTTTCTTTTTTTGCTTTTGTTAAAAGTGAGTTGGAAATTGAGGCACAAAACAGAGACTGATTTAATTCTGCATTTCAGATTTAGGTCAAATTTGCATCTTTGTTTTGGTGCTTTAGTGTGACTTGAAAGCTGTAGTGACAACTCCACTTTTCATCTTAAGGGTACAGTAAATAGTTAAACAGTAGATGTCTCTAACATGTACCTTCAGAATAAATTCTATTAACATTCACTCAAGCATGACAGTCAGTGTATATCAGATATACTGTATTATAGTTGACTTGGTGCATGCCCATAATACATGGCATATTTTACTTACTTTTTTATGTATTAAAGAACCAAAATTATTAAAATCTGAGAGGAGACAAGCTCAGAATTAAAAAAAAAAATCAACAGAAGAGGAAAAGCAGTGTTTTCCCCATAATAGCATGAATAGCTTGTTTGAAATGTAGGTAGTGAATTGAAAGAGAGAGATATTTGTGCCTCAAATTAGAAATCAGACAGATAGAGTACTTCACTACACAAAAAAATGTACACATAACCTACAAACAGTAATAAAAATGCAAATACCCCAAGCAGTTCCCATTTTTCATTAATTGAATCCACTTTTTCAAGGAGATCATTTGGTAGTAAAACGCCACCTTTCTTCAAAGCTTCAACCTTACTAAGCAGCTCCGTCTTTTTCAGGTGCCTGATGGACATTTCCACACTGTATCGCTAAAATGAAAAGAGAGAAAGAGATATCATTAGGAAGACAGGTGTTCTTAGAAAATCTTTGAACAGAGCATGTAATGCTTATGGGTGTGAAAGTTTTTATTTCCAATAAAATTTGTAAGGATAATGAACCTAAGTACCTTGGGCGGTTGAGAAATATTGCTGAAAACAGTTAAAATATATATTACACACACATACACAAACATCTAATTTATGAATTGAGTTGACAAAGATTTACGTCTTTCTAAATCAAGTTTACACATGCATTTGATTTTTAATTTAAAATATTCCAAACAAGAAAATACTTGGTTTGGTAGGATTTAATATCACAGTTGATTTTGGTCAATATTTGATTCCAGAGTGCTCCCCATCTCATCCCTGTCCCCAAAAGAATAGTCTCAGTGGTTTAAACAAAATTGTCCATACGATTATGTGACTTCTTTCTTATAACTTGCCTGAGTTCTCAATTAACATTTTGTTTCCAATTTGCTTTTACTTAAAATCTCTGTGTGGGCTTAGGGAAGAGATTCATACAGAGAAGAAAAAGAAAGTCAATGCTTTGGGAACAGTTACAAGATATACCTCTTTATTGATTATTGTAAAGTGTTTCCAAATATTACAGTGATTACAGAACCCTATTCCTCAATATACACGGTATTCCAACAAATTGTCAAATGAGTCTCTCCTAAAAGATGTTTTGCTGGAAATAATGTAAAAGCTATGTAATATGACAGTTACTATAGTGATTCTCTTGATATAACTGTTTGTATAACTTCATAGTTAGAAAGTCTTATGGATAGCTATAAACAACTACAATTGTATTTTTAAAATGCATTTGTAAAAATACCTCTGAGTAGAAAAATTATCTTCTCTTTAAAATATTAAACATATTTTACATTTTTTGAATATTTTAAAAATATAATGGTAACTCCAAAACTTCTCTCTTTGAAGTGCCAAAGTTAGGTCACTGAGTTCCATGGTAGCACTGCTCCTTTGCCCCAACTGAGCAAGAGTGCCCTAAGGTAAGCACCCTCATCAGATCTAATAAGAAACATTTTTGTGTGGGAAAAGTAGCATTAATCAGTGGATTCAAAACATACCCAAGCACTTGGGTAATTTTATTCACCTTGAAAACATGATATTATATAAAATCCAAAACTAAAATACAATTGGAAGCAGCTTAAAGGAAAAGAGGGTATGAAATTACTGTTTCAGTTAATAGATTTTCAGCATTTGCATGCATATGTTTGCATACTTTTAGTTTCATATTTTAATCTTTCATTTACACTAAACATGCACATCATTTGTATTATGTAAACTTCTCCAAATGTTAGTCATTTGTGGATCACAGAACAAAATGTTTTAAATGAGGTGATTTAAAGCATTTCATATTATTAATGAATGTTGATCAGGATGTCAGAGTATCCAAAATTACATGAATATGCATAGTGAAGAAAATCAAGGGTTGCTTTAGAGCGCTTTCAGAATTTGGCCTGTGATACATGGGAAATTCTGATTGCATTTTCTAATGACAGGCAATTACCAGGACCACGTTACTCTAATACAGAAAACACACTGTCCACTCGAGGTTTGGGGGCTCAATACTCACAAGTATTCTAGAAATTCGGACAGCATATTATTTGTCACAATGAGAACTGGAGAAGAGGCCAATATGCTTTACGTAATCAGATTCCCATGTAAAGATTTACATAACTAATTTGGTAAGACTTTGATATAATGTTGGGAGAACCAATATTTCAGGAAAGCAGAAGAGTCCTACTCAAACCTTTTACTTATGCCACATGTGCTAATTGATAGAGGGAGTCCTCTGGCTGTGACGCCTGGCAGTGGCTTCTATCAGTTGTCATTTTTATTTGTGACAAGCTCATTTCTCTTTAGCCCAACTTTGAAAACCTCCTACTTAGCAAATTTGTCAAGAAAGAGAACAGTTTAAATGTGTCCCATAAAAATCATAGTTTTATAATAATAAAAATATAAAAAGCAAGTAATTGCCAGGTACAGTGATGCATGCCTGTAATCCCAGCTCCTTGGGAGGCTGAGGCAGGAGGTTCACAATTTTAAGGCCAGTTTGGGCAATTTAGAGAGGACTTGTCTCCAAATAAAAAAGGGCCAAGGATGTATCTAAGTGGTAGAGTGCCCTGGTTCAATTCCCAGTACCAGAAAAAAAAAAAGTAATTAATAAGTAATTAATAAGTAGTTACAGCAATAGCTACTAAAACAGTTGTTTCTTTAAAAAAAAAAAAAAAAAAAAAAAAACTTGTCTTTATGTATGCTCTCTTTGTCCCTATGTAACCTTCTATATAAATAGCCTGATGAAAGATATGATTGACGGACAATGTCTTCAAACTATAAAAGCTAAGAGAATCTAGTTAATGGTTAGATGTTTTGGTATATGAATGAAAGCAGGTCATGTAATTTAAGGTGAAAAATTTATATTTTAATTTTTGAAGTACTCCAAAAGCTAGAATTGGTAAGATTTAGGGCCTTAAACTATATGTGTAATAATACCAGGAGGGTCATATTTTTGTTGATGATAGTATGTTTTTGTTCTTCTCTACCATCTTTTCAGAAGCATTAGAAGGGGAGCAATAACTGCCAGCTCTATGTGTTCTCAGTCATGCTATCAAGTAGGGCTACTTTATCCTGTGGTGGAAAGATAATTTAATCTTCATATTCATTCCACCCACAGCAGTAAGTGAGCAGAGCTGCCCTATTGTGTCCTGTAGTCTGGGGATGTTATGATATAGACTACTCTTCAATAGCCAAAAATGAGATTAGCAAAGTTAAAGTCAGATGGCTTTTCTTGAGTGCTAAAGTAAATAAGCATCCAGTATTTAATTTCCCCATAGCACCTGCTGTGGGCCTCTTTGTCTAGTCAAAAATAAAATATACTCTATTGAAAGGGCATATTTACATTATTAAGTGTATTTGCTTGACCAATTCAATTTTGACTAATGAATCCTCCTAATAGATTTGTGAATGATCTAAATTAAAGACACAGGCCACTACTATCCTAAATCCTAATCCAGTATATATAACTATAAAAAAACTTAAAAAAAAAAGAGTTAAAAATAACCAGAAATAGTATTTCACTCTTCTAGCTAAGAATTAAAGAAATTTTTAAGAAATTCTTACTGAGTGTTTCCTTTTTATAAGCACAAATGATAAACTAATTGTAAAATGAAGTCAGCAAAAACAGGGATTTCTGAAATAAATATACTTAGAAATACATGCAGACTTGATTGAGATAACTTTTTTGACAGTTATGCTAAAGACTTTTTTTCCCTTCTAAAACCTTTTTTTTTTTTTTTTTTTTTTTTTTTTTTGTTAAAAATCACACCGAAAATTCTGCCCAAATGGAGACTGGAACAATGCCTTGAAACAGTGTTAATTGTCACCATGGAAACCAGAAGAATAAGCCATTTTGAAACTGGTATAGAAGGCACACATTGAGCAACTCAAGCATTTTTCTGCCTCCCTCAATGTTAAAGAACAAGATGCCTTGTCACTGTGAGGTCAGAGAAAGAAAGCATCATGAAAGGGTTGTAGATGCTCACCGTCTAGTAAATAAAAAAATAAAAAATAAACTATATACAGCTAATGTATAAGACTCTACCAGTGAATCTTTTTGAAATAGAAAGATCATCAAAAGATGGCCAGGATTGGGGGATGGCTCCCACCTAAGCAAAACTTCAGGGCTATATTATGTGAACCTTGCCCCCAAAGCTCCCTGGGAATTCTGCTGTTGTAATAAAACTTCAGAAGAGGAAAGAAAAAAGGCAGCATGATGGAATTCAAAATAATGCTCTAAAAGCACACAGAGAGATTAAGACATCCATTGTAAGACTTTTGTATGGTGCTTCTGTTGGTTATGCTGAAAAGAGACCAGACATTGCTGAGCAGAGAGTGAAGCTCTGGTTACAAGAAACACAAGAATTAAACCAAATAATTTTCTCGATTATTAGAATAGGACTGTCAAATTCTGTGTCATCAGGGTTCGAATATTTACATCATGCAACATATTACTTTTAACTGGCTTCGTGTGACTTTATATTAGAAGAGTTAAAACAAGGAAACTGATCTAGTTATAAAAGTATCAGATTTGAACATCTTTCCTTATGCAAATTAACACTTCAAACACCTGAATATTTGGTGGGAATCACCTTTCCCATATACACGATAGGCAGATAGATGGAAAAAATATAGTGAGAAAATAAAATATCTTAGTCTACTAACAAGACAGCACATGCACAGAACACATAAAATACAAAAGTACAGGCAAAATCATATGTGAAAATATGCATTTTTGCACAAAAATGCAAGGACGTGTCTATGACTCTCACATTGTGTTCTCTGGCTAGTGTTTGCCCTTCTCATTGGAGGCTTCATGGTGGCCCCTCAGCAAGTCCATGCCTAATGCCATTCAGTGATGAACAAAGAGTCTTTTTATATGAAAGTCCAGGGTCCACAGCTCAGCTGTACTGCTAGAGGCCAGTGTTGCCTTTGCAGCGGTTCTTGTGCTGCCTCCTTTTTTCTGAAGACCAATGTCCAGCATCTCGCAAAGCATGTGATACTTCACAAGGAGTCAGGATCACCAACACTTGGGGAAGATGTTCAAAATTGAAGAAGAGGGTTCAGCCCAAGACAAATAATAGCTGTCATTTCTTGCAAACGACTTGTATTTTACCATTAGCATTTATGGCGAATAATTGCACAGAGAAATTATAAAGACTCCTACAATTGTCCTTGTAAATTAATAATAGGCTTTCTTGATTGGGATAAATTTGCTGCTGAGCCTTTGGAAAAATTAAAAAGTGCAATGTCATTTAAAATTGCCAGAACTCGCACAGCAAATTACATCTGAGGTTAAGAATTGAGTTTCCCCCCTCTTCTAGCTTATTCCATTTGCATGATCTGGAAATCACATTACATTGGCCATGTATTGTTAATTGGACATAGATTGCATTATCTTTAATATAAATCAAACTACAAATATTAAAATGAATTGCAAATTCCCTAATAGAAGATCATAAAACAATCTTTTTAAAAGTATCTCCCATTAATAATTTAATTCCAATTATATCACTCAGGAAACTTAAGTAGGAGATCTAGCAACTTATTTCTCCCATCATTTCTTTTACATAACAAATATCTAAGCTTTTAAAAATAAATATAGCCAGAGAAGAATTTTTTATTATAAAATAAAAATAAAAACACAAGCCTGAAAACTTTCAATGTCAATTTCATGTAAAGTACTGCATAAGAACAGCAAGCCTGCCTGTCTCTTCCCTTCCCAACACTTGTCAAGGATGAGAAATAAACATATCCTATAGGAAAGATTCACAAAGTTTAAGAAATATTGTGCATATACCTTCTAAAATTACAAAACTGAAAATTATTAGTCTATTTATTTTTAAAAAAGGTTCTCTAGCCCCTTAGATATTTCTATAAATTTGATATCTTTTTGAAGCCTCTGCATGGCCTTTAATGAGTTTATATTAAATATTTAATACTGTTTAGGGCATATCCACTACTACCAAAAACAGTTATATTCCCAGCAGTCCCACTGTTTCAGGCAGAGGACTTGATTGATCCTCCTAGCCTGAATTGAGTAGAATGAAAAGAAGCAGTTGGAAAATAGCTGCAATCATTTAATGCAGATGACCTCTGACAGCCTCGCAGCTCTTCTATCTGAACAGAAATTTGCATGGGGTCTCTGTGCAGAGGAACAATGTAACCTAAATGGTAGACAATCTTTATTCTAATGAAGTGGGTGTCAAGGTCAATGTAAAACTGCAATGATAAATGGTGCACCACTAGGCAAGAGAAGTTGCATAGGCATTGTAGTGCTTTCACGTTAATTGAAGACTGAAATGCACTGCGTGAAAAGCACAAGCCTCTCTTTTCACCATAATGTGTTAACGTGCCAATGCTGAAATGATTTCTTCAAGATGTTTGCCTGTTGACATGTATCTTATTGCAAAAATAACACAAATGTAGAATTATGGCCAAAAATGGACATTTTTAGAATTTTGCATTTTCCTGGTACAGAATCACAAAAATTAAGTAAAGTGTCCCCAAACAACATCCTGACACCTAATGTAATTCCTTTGATCCCTTTTTCTTTTCTTTTTCTATTTAGACCTGTCTTTAATTAGTTTCAACCAAGCAACCTTTTATAGAACCTTCATTGGGTACTTTCATGCTGAGCTGACTGTAAAAGAGGACAGAAGAGAATCATTTAAATATTATTTTTCTCCCTCACTTTTAAGTTTGCAGCTTAGTCTGCAGTCAAGATCTTCAGGTGTTATTTGTTCTAAATGAAAATATAATGAAAAGCCTGTAGTTTATAAAGGACAAAAACTATTTTCTACTGAGGAAACTAGAAAACCATAATCTGGTCACTTGACATTGCCAAAATGACTGTACAGCAATAATTACACCATTTCTTCAGTTGATCAATTTTGTGGCATTCAGTATTATTTTTCAGCCCATAAAAATAAGGACAGTAAGCTGCTTTTTAAAAATCCTGATCTACTTAAGCCTGTAAAGGGGACACTGTTTGCTAATATACTCATTAGCAGCCAAGCACTTTAACTTCATCAATTAAACAGGAAATAGAGTTGCACCATTAGTTTCACAATTTGCTAAAATACTGATAAGAGCATATTACTAACCATTTGAGAAACATTTCCAGGCTCAACTCATAATAGGTTATAAACCAAATGCATATTTATGGTTGACATTTTTTTGATTCCGGTAAACTCTGTGATATTCCAACAATAAGCTTCCTACTCCAAATAGATTTTAATAATAAAATTACAGTTTTATTAGTCAAGAATGGTAGTCTGTAGTCTTGGCAACTAGAAGGTTATTAGTATATGTTAGTGTAAAATAAATGATACTGCTAGTTTGCAACTCTGATGTAAAAACAGTCTCAAATAGAAATCAACAATTCAGAGAAAAAAAAAATCTTACCATGAAGGAGGATAGTGAAAAAGAAAAAAAAAAAAGTTACTGATGAAACTGTTTAAAAAACTGTACAGCTTCATCTGTGTGTGATTTGTCAGGTCTGAAGCTTTGACGTGCCCAAGGGGCAGACCCCAGCGGGGAGTAGGCTGCCGAGCTAAATAGCTGTGAAAGAAGTCTTAATGTAGGATGGAATTCAAACTAACCTTGACATGACCTCGGGAAAAATATGCAAAAAGTAAAATGAATGCTCTCTGCAAGATACATCCTAATTTTGTGGTGGAGCTGGTTAGTTTTACAAACATAACTGAGACCTTAAAAGAAAAACAGAAAGCTAGTAAAAGAAGAAAACTTTAGAATTCAGGCAAAAAAACGTAAGCAAGCATGATGTGTTACTGTGAAGGCATGTGAACCATTTGGAAGGAATCCAAATAAAAACCCACACTGAACAATATTGTTGTCAGCCTGTCTATTCAGAAAAATTGTTTTCTTTTTTTTTTCTTTTTTTTTTTTTTTTAGGTTGAATATAAATGACACAAAGCCAAGATTACATCACTGCATTACAAAGTCTGTTGTGGCTTTTAACTGAACAAGCCCAATGGATCTATTGGTTTAGGACAGTAATTCAGTAAGGAGGTTTTAATGTGTTATTTTTTTCCCCCAGAGTCAATAAAAAGAGTAGAATTTAAGAAAGAAAGATCCCATGTGCTTTCTAGTCTATTTCTTGCTTTTGATCTGTATTCTATGAGAAAAACTCCAGTTTTCATTGATGCATTTAGTTCTGATTTGACTCTATTATAAATTTTGCCTGTTTTGAAGTGAGCAGCTTAGTAGGAAGGCATTTGCTCTAGTTCCCGGGACAAGAACTGGCTAACTCACTGGATATATGGAAATTTTAATTGAGTGTCAACTTGTGTAGAAATTCAATCCTATTACCGTCTCAATGCAATTTTGTAGCAATACCAGTTATTTACTACACTACTAACCAGATTTTAAACATAATTAAGTTGCTGAGAACATATACCCAAAATCTAATGACTTAAATCCCTACAGCAAGGATATGAATTCATGGATCAGGTGTATGAACTTCCATTAGATTTTCATAAGTATAAAGTTAGCAGAGGAATGAAATAGCTTAGAAGCACAAAAGTGCAGGGATTTTTGCTGAAAACCTGTTGAACAACCATAAGTAAAGATCACTGCTTAATTATGTTATGCTCTAACAGGTGTCTTCTTTGGTCCAGTCTTATTTAGTATCTTAGGAGAAGAAAACATGAATGTGATATATTGATCAAATTGACAGATTATACTAATCTCATTGATCAATAAAGAATAATAAATAATTAGTTCAGAGATCATAAACTCATAAAAATACTTATATGCTAATAAACTGGTTCTCTGGAAGAAGAAAAAAGAAAAAAACAAAGCCCTAATTCTAGTGTTTGCCAATTTCCCTAGTATAAATAATCCCACCATGGCAGGTTCCAAGCCATCAGTGGTTGGTAATACTAGCAAAATCCAACACCCTATTACCTGGCAGGTAATGTAAAAGAGATGAGTGGGGTAAGCTTAATTCCTCTTCCCTCATCATATTCTCACTATTGCTACTATCAAAGAAAAGGAAAACTACTTTCTCTATAGAGGGAAAAAACAGTGCGTGAATGTGATTACTGTTGACATTTGACATAATGATGAAATATGAGCGAAGAGTGTGATCTGTGGTGGATAGGAGAGCATACACCCCACCTAAAAGGGCAACTATGCCAACGTAGCTATGCCAACTATCCCCACATGAGATTATGGCTTTAACGTGGTTTTGTATGACTAGGTGTGTTTTTTAAATGAAGGCAAAGTACACATTTTTATGTGAAATCTATAAATTATATTTTGCATTAAAACTTTTTAATACTGTACAAGCCAAACTATGCCTTTGACTTGGATGTGAATCCATAGGCAAATATTTCATATTGTCTATTTCAGATGATAATATTAGACTTTAAAGGGAACAAAAGATGACGGCATATTGAATTAAATCTAAGAAGGAGAAATGACAAATGTCAAGCCTGGCAGAATTAATAACCACCCTCATCCCATCCTACCCTTGATGAAAAGATAAATATGTAACAACTGCATAAAGGACAAAGGTGACTAGGCTTTAATTGCCTTCAGGTTCAATATGAATCAACAAACAATGGAAAGTATATGTAAACAAAAAATTGGGGGCTGAATTGAGACAGAGAGTCAACACAATACATTAAATGTCCAAAGGAAGATCTGACACTTCTGCAATGGGAAAGCTATTGAAGAAGCTAGAACTATCCAGAAGACATGTTAGGTGGCTGAATATTTAGAGGCCTTTTGCATAAAAAATATTAATTTGTTCCATTTGGTCTTACAGGTTGGACTAGGGATCAAAGGTCAAAGCATGAATAAGAACACAGCATGGGAGAGACAGTGAGTTCCCATTCACCAGAGGTGTGCAGGCAGAGACCAGAAGTCTACTTGGCTGAGATATTTTATGGGATAATAAGGCACTGAATGAGAAGTGGCCTGGAAAAGAGAGTTTAAAAAACTCTCTTTAGAACTTTAGAAAGTTCAGCTTCTTTGAGTCCACATCTACCTGATCAACCATAATAATCACATTATTTGATACAGAAGAAATGTCAAGATCAAAACCCACCAAATAAAGATGCCACTTGTTGGAACAAGATTCAGATATAAGATTCTAATGCGGGAAAACCTGGGAGAAAACAATGGAGCAATGGACAGAACCACATAAAATGTAAACTATACAATTTAAGACACAGAGAACCATAAGAAAGAGCAAGGTTAACTAAAACTTTTGAAACAATCTTCAATACATCCTACTTTAGTGAAGCATTTCATTGGATTTGAGATATTGAATGAAAATTTTTAAGTTCTTTTATTTGATAAATAAGTTCTAGGAGCTTTCTATTACAGAATTTAGGAAGTTCGATCCTTATTTCAGCAAGGTTCTTCCTGAGATATCTTTTAAAAACACATACACTTCCAAATGCCATTCTCAAAAATTTCTTTCCACCAATACAGACCTTTCTCCAATAGATATCTAAGAAATGAAGTATAACCCTTGAAACCAGCAGCATGAGCATAGTGGTACTCTCTTCCAGGCTATGAAACTTTGTGGTCGTGCTATACTACATTCCAAATCTCCTCATCTCAATAAGTTTTCTGTGCATTCCAATGCACTTCAGTGATGATGTGGATCATTGCCATAATACATCATGACTGTTCTAATTATGGTTTTATTATGATGTACCATATCAGAGCTGTTATAATGTCATGTCAGCACATAGTAAGAATTGTTATGTAATTATGTAATATCTGTTAGAGCATGCAACATAAGGTGGGGGGAAAAAAGACCTGGGGAGTAGAAATTAATGTAATAAAACTTAAGTTTTCTCCTTTTAAAAAGGTTCCAATTTAAAATAGCATCCTTTGTTTTCTATCCCTTGTACTGAACAAATACCTCCAAACACATCTATTTTTGCTTAATTGGGAACTATATAATTTAATGAATTTCTTAAATCAAGCAAAAAAGAAGAATTAAAAAGGAAAATTCTAGATTTGAGCTGTTCTCCATATGTAGCAAAAGAATTTACCTAGTACATGCTATAAGACATCCAGTAAAAATTTAAGTGTAGCAAATTAAAGTCCACTGAAGGTTTATCATTATCAAACTTCAACACTGCATTCTTATATTCACTGCGTTGACGTCTTGTGTAGACACAGCACTTCTTGCTTCATTCCCTGAAATTTGACTGACCAGCCATATCCTATCAAATAAAGTATGATGATAAAATGAGATAAAGCACCGATAACCTTGTTTACTTCCCTAAACTTTGACCATGAATATTCCCTCGACTTTAGTCTATCTGCCAAAAATCTACTCAATTATCTATAAAAACAGAAAACTTGCTATTTGTCTTATAAATTTGAAGAATAAACTCTCAAAGTATGAGGGCTCTGTCTTCCTTGGCTGACCTTGGAGTATTCTGAGTGTTTGAGGTTTTTGGAAAAACACTAAGCCAATGCATAGTTTCTCAAACTAAGTGATACATGAACTGCTATTTGTTGTTTTAACACACAATCACAGAAGAATTTATATATCAAAGCTAACCCATATCTTTATAGCTGAATGATAGGCCTGTTCAATGCAAGTGTTTATAATGGAAATGCTGATGAAGCCTAAACTATGGATGGGTACATTGTGCAGCAGCAGCCATTTCAAATATAGATATATTTTTAGTATTAGGAGGCACCAAGTTTGTTTAAATCTGGATTTTTTTTTTCTACAATTGCAAGTAATGTTAATAGCACACTGTAAATGTTAAGGCTAAGTGTGCAATGTCAAAATAGATTGGATCTCTCTGAAAATTGGAAATTCAGGCTTTTCAAACATAATCCAGATGTTTGGCTTTTATTCAGATTTCAAGAAAGAGAGAACTAATATGATATAAAATTCATACATGCATATTTCATTAGTGCCTTTTGTATCGCTGAATTAAACATTCTGAAACGTGCTTTTCCCAAATCATGCAGAGTTTTAAACCAAAGCAGTTGCCAAGATGTTGTGCACCTCAAAAAGAATGCCAAAAAGGCCAAATTAATTTCATAAGGAAGAGACAATATATTTCTTATGTTGACTTTGTTGATAATGTTTCCTCAGAGAGAATATCTTGTTTTCTCTTTAAGAAAAGGGAGAAAAATGAGAACACTGCACCCATTGTAGTTCATCAAAAATGTGTTGCTGCAGAATACAGTGACTTTCAAAATTTATGTGACCCAGAGGCCTAAATGAAGGCCAGAATCCCATATTTTTATCATCAAAAACTATATTTTCAAGTTTAGCACAAATGGGTATTCCCCAGGGACTAAGGACACCAGCAATGAGAAGCTGTACCCAGAATTTACCACATGATGGTAGGTGTTAAGACACTGCTGATTAAAGCTTTTCCAGGGTTCCTGTTCCTAAAACACAATGGAAAAGTCATGATAACCTTCACAATGTGACTGTGTGTCTGGTTTAACTTTTCAAAGGTTTTCACATCTATAATCCATTCCCCCAACCCCCTTTTCCCCTGGTGCTAGGGATTGAACCTGAGGTGTCATACATGCTAGATAAAGTCTGTTGTGTACATCCCTAACCCTTCACATCTATAAACATAATAGATCCAATATGTGGTTGGGTTTTAGTGGTCATTGCCCAGTCCCTGCATAAAATATTTGATGTTTTAGGCAACTTTTTGAGGGTATCTTAGTGCCTTCATTTAAGATGAGGACAAATGTGGCTCAGAATTAGATTATAAAATCCTGCAACAACAGAACTCTATGAGGTCAAGAACCATGTATTATTTACCCTTATCTACTCTATCTCTTAGCCTTATGGCGTAGATGTGTAAGACAGATGAAAATATGTATTCATTTGAATTAATTCCCAAAGACATGTCAGGTGGGTTTATATCAACTGTTGAAACATATATGTGAGGTATAGTGTCAGCATGCAGAAATGAGGAGAGTATGATTGCCTTATTTTTTAACTACATTGTCTATGAAAACTTATTTAATAAAATATCCAATACACGAATATTCTCAATTTTCAGATACAAACTAAAAACAAACTTAATTGCTTCTCATAGCCAGGGAAGGTTAGCATGTACACAGAAAGCTTCTATAAAATGCATGGAAGAAAAAAGGAAGGTGACAGCTGTTCACCTTAAATCTCTAAAAGTTTAAGGGCACCTGTTACGAGGTAGTGTTTTCTCACAGAAAAAACATTTATTAGGAATGCAAAAGGCTAATTTCCAGTTCTAACACCAGTTTGCACAAACTAGGCAAAGCATTCTACCACTGAATGCTTCTGTTCTAGGTTCCCCTTTATGTTTCTTTTGGTGTCTGTTCATAGGAAGAGATTTTAAGAAAATAAATTTGAAAGACTTCAGGTTTTAAGCTTTAAATGCTATTGCTTCATCCTCAGAAAGCTTGATTGTCATTTCAATAGATTTTTTTTTCCTCTAAGGGAAGCCTATGGTGAAAATCAGTAATCACTTCCATCTTAAAGTGAAAAATTGTACATAGAAGCTAAGTGACTCATCCAAAGCTGGTTAAGATAGTGCTAAAACCCAGAAATACAATTTCAGGGGAAATTTCAGCTTAGTTTGTTAGGTCATATTATTTCTCTTGAAAGTGTATCTTCAGATATCAATTCAGAATCTAAGGAAATTGGTGGACCATAGGAACATAATGTAAATAAGGTCAAGAATGTCATTCAAAGTGATTTTTGGAGTAACCAAAACACAGTTAAGAACCCCAACATTGTAGGTTCCATGGCCAGATTCATTTTGGCATAGGCTCAATCCTCCAGAACTTCATGAATTTTGAATAGCATGAGGCTGAGTCTAAAAGGGCAGAAAGAAGAGTTCTCACTGATAGTCATGCCTGTCACTCCAAAGAAAAAAGGCTCACAGTTTAAAGCAGTTACAGGATACAGGCAGGAATTTATTGGTATATATCAAGACCCCAAACAGCAAATGCTGGTTATAACCATGTTGAGCGTGTTTCCAGCTATGTAAGGGAATTGACCATAAACATTCAAGAAAGTTTATTAGAACAGTTCTACCAAAGACAAAAAGAATGTGTGTATGTATGTGTGGGTCCAATCACAAGAGACAAGAGCAATAAAGTAAGGAGGAGGAAGAAGTGAAGATTTGGAGAACAAAATAAAGTAGATTCACAGACAACGAAGAGAAAGTAGCAAATGAGGAAAGTTAAAAATGTTTAGTCAGAGGAACAATTACTGGACTACAGAGAATAAATCATAAAAATAAATAGCATGGTAAATAAAAAGGAAGGAATCATGGCTAGAAAGAAGGTCTTCTTTCTAAAGAAGGCCTAAAATAGTGAGATGAAAATAAATAATGAACATATATAATAATATTAACTTATAAGGGCTGAAAAAATTCATTAAAAGGAGACTGGAGCTGGGTGTAATGGTGCATGCCTATAAGAGGCTAAGGCAGGAAAATCACCAGTTGGAGCCCCGTGTGAGAAACATAGTGAGACTATATCTCAAAAATAAAATAAAAAGGGATGTGGATGTGGATCAGTGGTAGAATGCTTTGCCTAGCTTGTGAGAGGTCCTGAGTTCAATCTCTAGTACCTAGAGACAGAGAGACAGAAAGACACACACATATACACACACACATACAGAGAGAGAGAGAGAGAGAGAGAGAGAGAGAGAGAGAGAGAGAGAGAGAGAGAGAGAGAGAGAGAGAGGTATTTTTATTGGAACTAAAAGAAGCAGAAGAACAAGGATGTGGTCATTTAAAATAGCCTACAACCACAACAAAAGATAACTATTCAAGAAATAGGTACTAAAACTTGTGACATCAAGGATTTTCCCCAAGCACCATTGAGAGGAAACCCCTCCACCAAGTCCCGTTCGTCCTGTACTGTTTGTCCTGCCTTTGTTCTGTTGGTGGCTTGCCACATAATCCAAGAGAAGTCATTTCATATTTCCCTGGTTATCCCATCTGCAAAACAGGAACAAAACTATACTTGCCATTTATCCACCACAGATATTTTAAGAATAGATAATGTTTTTAAGAATTTCAGATATCTATGTAAAGTGCACCAGTAAGAAAAAGTCTTTTTTTAATTAAAAAAAAAAAGTCTTCTTACAAAAATACTTACATAATAAGATTTGTTGGGCTTACTTATTTGCAAGTAAGACCAATTTCTCATTGGTTTTTGTTTTCTATCTTACAAATATTGTGTTGTAATTATTGTCTGACCACATTAGAGAGTAAAATAAATCACATCTGAGCAGAGTCACTGGAAAGATATACATTATATAAATGTTTGATTCCTATCTTTAGAGATACATCAACAGTTTTATTATTTTTCTCTATTCTTAATGAAGAAAGGAGAGAACATACTGATATCACCCAGTAATAGTACTTCTTAAAACCTACACAGAGATAACCATTTAATCACTCACTTCTAAAACTGTGATGGCAGAAAAGGACCATGCCCAACATTTTAATTTGTAAATTAATGATACTGACAATAAATAAATAAATACCTGGAATCATACTACACAAGTTTAAATTTTGCTTGTCTTGCTTACCAGTTATGCCTTCCCAGTGCCTTAGTAGCTTACCTAGGGATATTATTAATACTTACTTCAGAAGGCTACTATGAGGATTAATGAGCTAATATATGCAAAGATCTTAGAACAATGCCTGTTACATAATAAGCATCATATGCAGGGCTGGGGGTCGTAGCTCAGTGGTAGAGTGTTTGCCTAGCACATGTAAAGCATGGGGTTCAATCCTTAGCATGACATAAAAATAAATAATATAAAGCTATTGT